>NW_010201549.1:0-7218 GCF_000695765.1 Mesitornis unicolor
GCACTGCTCCCGTAGAGCCATATTGTGGCATTACAGATCATCCAAAAAGAGACGTATGTCACACAAGCACAGCCAGGAAGCAAACTGTTCCCTCTCCAAAAGCCCATGCAATTCATTGCAGATCATCGTGATTTTCCTTTAAAGCTTGCCACTACATTCCCATCTCCAGCATGTAAGTGCCTTATTTAATGTTGAGCCTTACCAGTTCAGGATTGAAGTTTTCAGCGTTCCGGCCCCCTCTTCTACCCGGACTTCCTTCAAAATGTGACTATGTTAAGATACCTCTTCCCACAGTGAATGCCTCCAGCTGCTGTGAGAAGCCGAGGAGGCTCAGCATGCTGGATGAGCAAGTGTACTCCTGGCATGGAAAAGAGATGTACTTCTCCCTGGTAGATCCACTAGGCAAAACCAAACAGAGCTCCCCAGAAAATGTACAAACAGGCCCCCAAATCTCCTCCTGCCCACTCTCTCATAGATGAAAGAAGCCTCACTGGAATCAAGACCTCTGTTACATTTTCTCTCTGTTCTCTAAATGTATTGTTCAAAAACTCTCTAAACCTTTTGGTTTATAAAACCTAGACATCTAACCAGGAGAAAGAATATTAGGCTACCTTGAAATCACTTTTCAGTGTTTTTGCCAGACAACCAGAGAACCTAAACAGTGTCATTTGATAGAGGGGATTGAATCTCACCTTGCAAACGCAGAACAGGTGGAGCAAATAGTACCCATTCAAACTGTAACCTGGGATAGGTTTACATTTGCATTTACAGCTGAAAACTCAACGGTTGTCCCTAGGTCATTCTTTCAGAAGAAAGAAAAACGCTGTCAAACACAGCATTTTCTAGGAACCACTAATCCATGTTTATTTTAAAGGGAGTATTTCAAACTGGAAACACCTTAAGAATGTGAAATACAGGATATGGTGAGTTAATATGTATTTGACATTGGATGTGTAATTATTGTTATTTTTCTCTAGGCACTTACTACACATTTGAAATAACTTGTTTGTTTCCCCTTAAATCATTACAAAAATAAACAAGCAAAATTGTTGCTACTGTTCTAGTAACAAACACAAGCAAATAAAAATATCTCATCCCATTTTAGTTAGCTAAATGAAGTTTGTGGTTAATTGCTTTCCTAATGACTTTGGACCTAAGGATGATAGTGTTGGTGGAAGGAAGGAAACTGTACAGTAGATGACTGCTGATTAAATTATTATAATGCTTGTGGCTGGGAAAAGAGTTTATCCTGTAATAAGTACATCTAAAATATGCTGAGAAGGAAAAAATGAAGCTCTGAATGAGATTGTTCCTGCTGGCATTAGGGGTTGTGGTTGTGGCATACCAAGGTGGACTCAGGCCCTTTGCAAAGGGTCCAGCTGTGCCCTGTTTGGAAGACACAGGTGGAGGCATGGGGTCCTCCTGACCTGTGAGCAAAGGCATCTCTCTGGTCATAAAACCAGGGCAGTGATGGCATTTTCTAGTTCTCATCAAGTCAATGAAAGCAAGCACAATGGATTCCAGGAGACTCAGGTCAGTTTTGGGGAGGAGGAACTATAGCCATATTATTCCCTTGATGCTTTTTATTCCCTTCTCCAGCCCACCACCCTTTCCTCCTGGTCTGCTTTCCTGGGCTATCTTGTATTAGGATTCCTCTCTCTCTAACTGGGGTCACAGCAAGCAATGGCCTTAAGCCTAACTCTTTCTGAAGAACTGATTACTGGTACCCCATGCATCCCCTGACTGGAAACCAAATCACTTTTCTGCTGATAGCTAAACAAATGAAAACATGCTCACTTTTCCTGCATATTCTGTTTAAAATGACCTGACTTCTTTTTGAGTGGAGTGGTTATTTTTGCTGGAACATGCAAAAGGTATCTACATCCTTGCCTCATACTGCACCTTGAGATGCACAGGGTTATTCTGTAACACACACCCAAGACGATGAGAGGAGGACTGAGCTAGGGGCAGGGATTTTCCCCACCAGAAGCAATAAGAACAAGATGGCCTTAAATTCTGCTGCTTGGCCCCAGTCATTCTCATGGTGGAAGCTGTTATTTTGCTTTTTGGGCTCCTGCCCATCAAAACTAAACATGCAATTAATGTTAAAAGGAAAATGGGATCAAACCAAGACCATCTTCTCTGCAGGCATTTAGGACTGAAACCTTTAGGTTTTCCTTCTCCTAGGTTTTCCTTCTTCTAGGTCTTCTTCTAACAGACCCTGGTGCAAAGCCAGAATAAAAAGAGGCAGCTGGTGTGGTGCTGAAGTTTAAGCGTTATACCTGACACGGCTGTCATAAATATATATATATAAATATAACTGTAATATATATAAGTATAAATACACTCTTGTTCATGTCCCTTATTATGCCTGGAGATTTGGGGAGGCTGGCAACTGGGTGTTAGTTCATGGGATATAAAGGCTGGAGCCCCTCTTACAGAGATTGCATGTGTGATGTGTACATTCAGCACCTATTGCCTTATATTAATCTGCAGCATCATGTTTTAACGTATTGCTTGTTAGGGTTATGGAGTTACTCCAGGTGAATGCTACTAAGTGTTATGTATTTCAGCAGTGATTATTTTCATGTTAAAGCACGAAAAAGGGACTCTGCCTGCTAGCTTTGGAAAAAAAGCCAATGAGATTAAATCTGATATGACAGGAAACATTCCACAGTTTCCTATTAAAATCACAATCAGACACATCATTGTTGTTTCTCTTTCATTTGCCCACAGTGATGAAGGACATCACAAAACATCTTTACATTCCTTGGGCTGAAGGAGGTAAAGTACAATAGAAACAACATGCAAAAAAATCGCCTTTCCACAATGCCCCGTCTTTGCATTTTTGCTACCATCTTTGGAGCCAGTTGATGTGTTTTTAGCAAAAAAGCTTTGCCATGGTGTTTTGGGTCACCGAAATTCACAATTCTGAAAACAAGTAGTGCAATATTTTTAAATTCTGACTAATCCTAGGAAGCATCAAAAGATTCTCATTTTTGTGAACGAATAAAGCTTCACTCAAAAACATGGAAAACTTGTGCCTTTCATTAAAAATTGTTATGAAGATTTAAGGAGGAAGAAATCCCATAAATACAGGTGAAAGGTAAATTGCAGCATATTCCATGCAGTTACAACTTGGAATGCCATAAATCTTACATTGGAAAGAGTAAAAATATTCTCAGGCTTGAAACCCACTTCAATTTTCTCTTCTAATGCTTTTCTTGACAGTGTAAGTGGATGAAATCATGACAGATTGGGCACTTTCAAGCAGGTTTTTAAAATATGTAGGAGATATGGACACCTGGTTCCAAACACTTTAATAGATACTGGGAATCCCTGACGTGGCTTTTACGGTTTCACATTAGGCTTTTCTCCAGGTGTCCAAACAAATACAGATAAAAATGATGCTTCTCAAAAGGTACCCAAAGGAATGTGTCTGCAGGTTTTAAGAAGTCATTGCGTCGCAAAATGTCCTGCACTTCTACCACAAATTATATTTTTTAAGTAATTATAGGTCAGAATATTGTTGGGGTATTTTATTGATGCTTTATGAAGACTATTACAATCCAGAACTCATAAAGTACCATAATTTTGCACTTCATGCTGTTAACTTGTAAGCCAAAGGGCAAATCGTGAAGACCACATACATCTTGTCTTGTTAGGAACAGAAACAGAATGTGCCAGTTGTTGCTAATAATTGTAAGATGGAAGCTAGTGCCCCTTTTGCAGAATGACAGTTCAATTTATACAAATGAAATATGAAGATGGCAACAGATTTTGAGCAATATTTAAGAATAAGCAAGACAAAGAGGTGCATTGTTTGCACAAAAAGCTTAATGAAATTGCCATTTCCTTCCTCTGCACAGCGTGCAGATGTAGCATTAAGCAATTAACGTGATATCTTTGGGTTGCTCCCAAATTATATTTTACTTCATTGCATGCCCACAGAGGAATGACTGCTTCCGCCTCCACTGGTACCAGGAGTGTGCAGTCAGATCAGGAGGATCCCAGGCAGGGCTTTTGAGCATCTTGAATCACTAGTATATTCTGAAGCCATAAACATCTTCTTCTCTCAGTTTCTTATAATTTTACCTGCTTCATGGCTTAACCCACCCCCAATTCTCTTTCAGCTGGAAAGGAGTGGGTCAGCTTTGCTAAGAGATGAACTCTTCAGAAGAGCTGGTCCTGTAGACTTCTCTGGCTATGGCCTATACATATGACATATCAACCCTGGAGTATGTGTGGGAGTCTAAGAGGCAAAGATCAAAGTTCTTCCAAAGTAATAACTTACTGTACAAAAGGAAAAGACTCCACCAGCAAATACTGAGACAACATCCTTTGTCCCAAGGTCAAAAAACCCCAGGTGGTTCAGTCATAGCTATCTGATTTTACTCAGGCAAGATAAGAGCTAGAAGTTCAGATGGCCCACATACCAGCAAGTGATACCACCACAGGAGGAAGGGTCCATCTTGCTCATGATCTCTGTGGTCAGTGAAGAGTTTGCTGACAGAGCTCCAGCTCAGGAGCAGTACAGACCCACTACCAAATAGCAAAGGAGGTGAACAAACCTCAAGTCCCTTTTTAATCTGATAGGTGAAGAACTGGGTCTCTTGCATCACAGAGCAGTCTCAGATTTGGGGCTCATTTGATTAACAGGAAAGCTGTCTGTGTTTCTGTCTGCTACTTTTACTGGCTTTGTTTTGTTCCAAAACATACTCTGTCTTTAAAAGCTCATAGTTTTGTTGCAACAGAGACGATTCCTGAAACCTTGACATTTCATAAGGCAAGAAAAAGACTTCATGCCCAAGGAACTTCTCACTGAAATAAGAAAAAAAAATTCTAAGAGCAGAAAAAAATAAGCTTGGTTAGAGATAATTGCTGTGGGAAAAGCAGCCTACTCTGGTGCTCTGAGGAAAGCTGAGCATCTGATTTGAACAATTATCAGCAAACATGGTCACATGATATGGCTTAAAGCATTTGCTTTGCTGAGAACTTCTGGTTTTGTCTTCATGGAGAGAAATATTCCATTAAAGACATAGAATCGTTGAATCATAGAATCATTAGGTTGGAAAAGAGCTTTAAGATCACCAAGTCCAAACATAAACCTAACTCTGCCAAATCCATCACTAAACCATGTCCCTAAGCACCACGTCTACATGTCTTTTAAATACCTCCAGGGACGGTGATCATGATGTATTTTGTGACATGAGTCTGTTTCCCTCTATGCTTAAATCAGGATTTAACACAATATTAATGAGCACAAGGACTGAAATTTTGAGCTCTCAGAAAATGCAGGCATTTAAATTAACTGCAGTTTTTCTTTAGGTCCCTGTGTATGTCTCTTGTGCTATACCATTAGCATCAAATAGGAAGTCTGCAACTGACCCAGAACCTTTGACTCATTTTCTAATGTTCTAACCTCAGAAAATAAAAACCAAACCCACCAACCTGTTTTTTCCCGCAGTTCTCTTCCTCATGCACTGCCTACTCTGTGCACTCTGAACTAACAACCTTTCAGGGCTGAGAGTAAGAAAATAAAGATTGTGTTGGTGTACTATTGGAAAGAAGGCATTTAGATCTGTAACATAGACTGCTAACATTTACACTGGGGAAATAACTAGTAGAAAAGAAATAATAAAGCAATCATTTTTGGCTTATGTAGACTACCTACTAGGGATGATGTATGTGTTATTCTTCCAGTGCACAGTCTCCAGTCATCTGCAACATGGTGCTGTGGCAGAGATTGGAGCTGTTAGGTTAAACAACTAGGGGTATAGTTCCCTAAATATGCTTGGTAAGGTCATTTCGGGGCTGAAGTAACAACAACAAAAAAGCTTTAGATAGTGGTTTTACTTCGGTGGAGTACTGCAGCAGTTATCTGGCTTCCTTATCCAGATCAGTTTGTCCAGCATTTGTGTTTACAGTTCAGCGCAATCTGAAAAACGCTGTGTCAGATACTGGAGAAATTCTCATAAAAGAAGGCAGATGCTCACTGATGGCTGACGCAAAATTCTTGAGACTTTATCTCTGAACAGTGTGTTCCTTAATGCAAGGAAGCACAGTGCCCAACAGAGTGACGGCTGCTGTGTGATGGGTTGCGTTATGAATGAGACACTTGGTGTCTCTTATTCGATTGCCTTATTGAAGAGGTCAAGTGCATGTTTTACATATACCTGAGTGCACTGTTAGGAGGAATGGCAAGGTGTTGAAGCTGTATGGATCTGTAAGCATTCTAGTAGATGGAAAAGGCACCATGAGGAAGTTGAAGGCCACTAAAGCAGGAAGGGGTGTTTTTGCAGAGAAATGGTTGGGCACACTGCACTGACATTTCGGACCGACCTAGGAGGTAACTGATGGGGGAGTTGGTGAGGTTGGCAGCTTGGACATTGCAAACACCACAGACTGAATCAGAGGAGCTAACCTGGGACACTGGTTTGTCATACAGATAACAGGAAGAGCTCAGTCCCCACTACATGGCTCAGAAAACCTGCCTGAGGTGCCACCAGCCCCGCTGAGCAGGCAACCAACCCAGTATGTGTAAAGGGTAGTGCAGTGTCTCCCAGGTGAGAGCTATTTGACAGCCAGTGCTAGAAACTGGCTTGCCCTGTATTTGTATATGAAATGTACATATGTATACATGTATTTCAGTTAGGACTGCACATTAATATACCCAAAAAATGGCTTCCTCCTCCACACTGTGTCCCTCATTTCTTTTAACCTATGAGCCCTTCAGTTCAGAGGCTGTCTCACACATTTGCTAGTTGGGGGTTGTTGTAACACAGAGCAGTATAACAACTTGGGGTTGTGCTGAAGGATGCTGTTGATTCTTGAAATCTTGCCATGATGCCTGAACCAAGTTTTTATTTCCTTTCATCGAAAATACCTCTCTCCATTCAGAGAGCAAGGCAGGGCTAATCATTATTATTATCCTACAGTGGAGTAATAAAACACAGTGACACACACGAAGCAGCTGTCACAGCTTCTTGCAGCCAGCCCATCAGCCCTGTCTGTTTCTTTACGACAGTTTTAATGACAACAACGTGCTGATGTCAGGGACAGGAACTGCTGTAGGAGGGGCAGAGCATCGCATAGTTTGTCCCGTTGCCCACGGCAAGCGAGTATGCACAGACCTTTGCAAGCTGCATGAAAAGACATTATTTTCATGGCCCTTGTCTTGCTTAATTATCACTTTAGCAAGATAATTTCGCCCCCCCC
>NW_010201549.1:7249-25061 GCF_000695765.1 Mesitornis unicolor
TGCCTATTCTTTATAAAGATGTCTCTTGGAGTAGAAAAGGTCAGCTATGGAAAAAGTCATAGCAGAAACTAATGCTAAATAAAGGTTAGATGATTAGTTTTGACTCCTGTGTACACAGCAATTGTGTTTTCTTCTTTGTGATTTGTTAATGAGGGAACTGACAGAAATGTCCATATTTAGATTCTGCGAAAGATTTCATTATAGCGGGTTCTTGAGACATTTTAAGTCTTGAGACTTTGCTTGAATAAGCCTGATGCTCGGCAGAAGGACTGCCCCAGAATGGGGCACAGAATGCCACAGAATGCCTCTGCTTTGCTTATGAAGCTTCATGCAGCTTTCATTTCTGTGTATATCCAGAGAGATGCAGAGTCAAACAGGCCACCTCTTGAAGCCAGTAACCAAAATGTTAATCCAACCACAGTGCTCAGTAACTTCTAAAGAGATGTAAGCTCTATGGCTGTTGGAAAAAAAGATATTTAAAATTGCTTTATCTCTGTTCTCTGTCATCTGATAAATGCAAATTTTTACAATAGACCATATTCCCCATTTGATTCCTAGGAGTGACTGCAGCTTCTCCAGACCTAAACTGGCATAGGTTAGAAAGATTATACATTTAAGGGGCTAGAAGGTAAAAACAAGAAGGAACTTAACTTGATACTCTGAAAGCACAGAGAGACACCCTGGAAAAAATAAAGCTACAGTTTAGGTGCTGAGCCCTTTAGGCCTTCTGTTTCTTGATTTTTACCTAATACATCTCTATATTCCAGCCACTCAGCATGTGAAGCTGTAAGATTTAAATATCCCTTGCACCTCAAGGGATGTGTGCTTAATGTATGTGTGTGTACGTGTGCTTAATGATGTGGCACTTACACCGGCTGTTGCATCGCCTTCCTTTCGGTCTGTTGAACTGAACAGTATGGAGCTCAGATGGGCTGTCTCTGCTCCAAAATGTCTGCAAGATAAAGCCTCTTGACTTGGATAAAAGGTGCTAAAAAATAATAATCCAAACAAGAAGCACAGGGGGACAGAGGGAAAAGATTTACAGTAACAGGGTGGGGTTAAAGGAAGATTTAAGGTATAAGACTGGAGGAGTAAGGGAGCATCATTTCAATCGCAACAGGCTGAATATTATTGATGTGTACCAGAAAGCCAGACAGTGTTCACAACAGGCTTTTGCCTTTTCCCATCCATTTGTATGCAACACATCGCACGTTTGTGCTCACGGAGAAAGTGACCTTACACGGGGGAAAGCGAGAGTGAGCCCTACCACTGTGCTTCTCCAGAGCAGCCAATCCACAGCCGATGCCTTGTTGCTAAATTAAGCAACAGGCCAGGGTGGGGAGCAGACATGTACTCAGGGCTTCATAAATCAAATTTCCCTGCAGCAGTATAAGCTTACAGGGAAAAAGCAAACAGTGCTCTTGCAAACTCATTCATACATACTGGTCTTTTTTTTTTTTTTTGGTCATTTCTGAACAGTTCAAAGCTATTAGTAAATAAATGTTGCAGCAGATTTTTACTACATGATAATAGAGCACTTATACTATTACTGAAATATTTACTGAAACTAAACAGTATTATGTGTGCAAAACCCAAATCTCATCGGCAGGAAAACTGAAACAGAAGCTGCGTAAATGCTGGATCATAATTATCCATAATTGCAAAAGCTTTGAACCAAAAAAGAATTGAATCCTTCCTCTTGCTGGCCTTGATTTAGCACTACATTAGTCAGATTTTGCACCACAGAGCTGCATTGGAATTCAGCTGGATAGCACAGCAGTGAATAATGGACATGCTTTATGGATGTACTGCTTGTGGAATTGGAGATTTTAGGGCTTCTAAGGTTAACTTCTGGAGGGCTTCCTCTCAAGGGAAGAATCTCAAAGCTTTCACCTACCAGGGTAAAATTTGAACAGTATGTTCAAGCTATCAAATTGTTCTGCAGGGATGCTAGACCCACTTGAAGTTCTTGGCTGGAAAAGCTTTGGGCAAATCCTGTAAAGACACTTTCCTTTCAGTGACACTCAGAAGAAAAGGAGACAGGGGCCAGGAGCCATCTGCCTGGTTGCTGCAGGAAACCTTCCCACTTTGCCTGTTCGGCTGCTCTGTGGCGTGTTGTGGTATTACCTATGTGGTGTCAGAGAACAAGGTTGCATTGGCAAAGCCTTGTGCAAATATGGAATAAGGAACAATATGTGCCAAATGTATTTACAGTTTCCATCACAAGTTATTCTTTTGTGTGGGACCACTCAGCCTTTCGAGGATAACTTGTTTGTCTAGGGCCACTGGTTTTCATAAGTTCCCTGCTTCAATAGTAACCACTGTGTGGTGAGATCCATGAAAATATTTCTTTAATTTTTCAAACCTTGAAAAAGGCACTCTTCCATTTGAATTAAACATTGGAGTATTATGTCGTAGTGTAGGAAGGGCATGATTTTATTTATAGAAACTGAAAGGCCCACTTCTTGTTTCTGAAACAGAACTGAGAAACAATTGGTTTTCATATCAGTGTTGAAAAGAGAAGTGGTAGAGAAGCACTGGGACCTTATCCATGACTCAGGTACAGTTCCACAATAGCTTTGGCCAAGTCTGTGATCTGGGGGGTTTAGTCCACTTCCTACCCTTCACTTGAGGTGGCAGGAGGTCCTTAAGCACTTGTGGTGAGATGGTTTGGAGAGTTGGTGTAGCTAAAATCAATAAATTGGAGAGTGTTATTTATTTCCTGGATCAGCCCTCTGGTCCAGCTCATGGTGAAGGCAGGTGAGTGTTTGTGCTGGTCTGGGGAGAGGCAGGGGTGTGCAGCTGTGGGGAGGAGGCAGGCAGGACTGTGACCAGTGAAACTGCCCTGAAACTACACTCCCACACGTCCTTCTGGCAGTCCCCAAGCAAAGACTGGGTCTGCAGCCCCTCTGCCAAAGGATGAGGCCGAATATAATGGAGCGAACTCAATCATATTTTCTAAATTCTCATATCTTCCACAACAGCATGGTTGGATGCCCCCTCCCTGGAAGTGTTCAAGGCCAGGTTGGACAGGGCTTTGAGCAATCTGGTCTGGTGGGAGGTGTCACTGCCCATGGCAGGGGGGCTGGGCCAGATGATCTTTAAGGTCCCTTCCAACCCAAACCACGCTATTATTCTGTGATTGCATTCAAAGTGCTGTTGAGCATGGACCTGGAGCATCCTTCCTGCCAGGCAGCCATACCCCGGAATTGCTTGGGAGAGTGCTAGCTAGTATTGATAAAATCATAAAATACTTGAAGATACAATGCTCTGGAGGAGGTTCTGTTCTGGCAGGTTACATCAGCTTTGGTCCCTCAGGAGCTTGAATTTTGCTAGACCAACATTAGTTCACCAGAAAAACCATAGTTGAGCTGCATGCACTGTATTGTATGAGCCCTCTGGGTTGCATGAGGATCAGAAAATCCATATAAAGGGAGAAAATCATCTTAGGTAACTGCCTTTTTTTCCCTGTTGGATTTCCTCTGCATCTTTATTTTATGTGTCTGAAATGGCTGTCCTTGCTTCTGCATCGTAAAGGCAGGGGAAAGTAGTGGAGGAGAATGGGCTAAGTCTGAGCTCAGTGGCCATGGAAAGCAAGTATATTGCTCTGCTCTTTGGAAACACAAAACAAGTCAGTAAACAGCACATGTGGCACAAGAAAAAAACCACACACTGCTGACTTATACGGAAAAGCAATGTGTTGATTACTTTACAAACACCCTTTATCTCTTCTGTGTGAGAGGCTTGAAACTAACTCATTTGTCTCCATTCACTTCACAGTTTTCTTTAATTTCTGAAGGGTCAGTAAGTTAAAGCTGGCACATCGAGGCTCAGCACAAGTGAGAGGCTGTTTGACAGAACTGCCCATGTAAATGTTTCCAACTTATTTTCCCACATACAGATATGACATTTTTTCAAACAAAAATAATTGACTGTGTAGAGGAGGCTGCACTAGGAACATGTTGAGATGCTCAATATTTTCCAGAAGTGTAAAAATTTGAAAACTGTGTGGGCTCTAATGTTGTTGTGAGACATTTCTAACGGTTGAGGGTTTTTTCAGAGAATGGGATGCTGAGTTTTTTTTGTTAGGGTCTCAGCTCTGCTCCTTCTGGAATATTAAGAAACTCCTGGTGAGTTTCAGAGAAGGAGCTGACTTTGTCTTATCTCCTCCTAGCATGGGATGCATCTTCTTGCATTTTTTTTCCCTGTAATGCTCTTTCCTTACACAAGGCTAGCCTGTGCCAAGCAGTTAAAAAACATTTTTAAAACCTGAACTTCAACTTTGGCCAATGTTTCAAAGGGCAGTATATCTAGTCTAATTCTATGAAGACTCATTCATCTTACAGGATCATCCCTAATGTCAGAGACGACATAGTCTGTGGTGTTAAAGGTGCCAAATCCTTCACAGTCACTTTGACTGAGTTTGGGTCACCTGCACCGTTTTCTTTGAAAGACAAGGTACAGTGTGACTCAAGGCACTGTCTGAAATGTCTAGCCCAGTTATAAACCAGAAATGAGCAGAAACACGTCCTTGGAACTGCAAAACATGGTGGCCGGGTCACTCTGGGGTGCAGAGCTGTGGCAGGCCCACGCCGGTACCCCGCAATGGTGGCAACATTTCCACACCCCTGGACAAGATGTAGTGGTGCACCCAGATCTGGAGGGTGCTGTTGGGTGAGGGTGTGGGGTGGGCAGGCTGTGTACATCCTGAGGAAGAAGCTTCCCAAATTGAGGGAGAAACCAAGTCCTTCTGAGAGAGGCCAGGCCTTGCTGAGGAAACCCAGCCAGGGGGTCCTGACTTGACCTAGTTGAACCAAGGTTAAAGGGTATGTATGTTGAAACATTTGTCATCTAAGTCCTCATCAACATTGTAGTGCCCCTTAACAGAGGTCATACCACAGTACGTAGCAAACAGGGAAAGACATATAGTGCAAATCCCCTGTGCTCTGCCACTGCAATGGCTCACGTCCGTGAGGGGGAGAGGACAGCCTCTGGAGATGGTGTGGTTAGTCCATGCAGTTGTGTAATATAAATGAGCACAGGAGGCAGAGTGCAAATCCCCTGTGCCCTGCCACTGCAATGGCTCACGTCCGTGGTGGGGAGAGGACAGCATCTGGAGATGGTGTGGTTAGTCCGTGCAGTTGTGTAATATAAATGAGCACAGGAGGGAATATTGCTTTCATTTCTCTAGCCTCTTCTCCTCAATCTTGGTAAATAAATGGGTTTTTCTCTTCAGTCCACTTTTAACTTAAGTAAATGAGACTGAAAAGAATCTGCCTCTGAGTGTGCTCAGCTGAACCTGAGCACCTTCTTAGCAATGCCACTGAGATCAGAGAAGCGCTGCCAACCATTAAGCTAGAGTGAGAGCACAATGAGATCCGGCTTTGATTGCATTTTTAATAAAAAGCCTCAAACTCTTTGATGGATTCTGTAATGCTATCAAGATATTACTTTTTCTTCTATTCCCCACCCCTATTTCAAGAGAGCCATTCAGTGCATTGGTGATATCCAATTTATTCTTCTAGTTGTGAGTGATATCCTTCGTTAGCAGTATAAATTGCACCCGTTGCCCTTGGCAGGATTCTCAACAACTCTCCTGTTGCCTGTTAAAGCAGTTTCATAAATAGACACACTTCATTAATATACACTTTCTAGAAAACTAATTGAATTTTTCCAACATATCCCTCAGCAGCCATTGAATTATTTAGCTAGTGGAGGATGTGTGCAAGCTCATGGGCAGTGATGCTGAAGAGTCACTGGTGGCTAAGGGAACGTACAGGACGTGCTTTACTTATGCGTTGGTTGAGATGCCTCAGAAGGCCACGCTTCTGAGAAAGCAGGCAAAAGAGTAAGTTCTTGTCAGCATCATCTTGCTGTGACAGTGATGCTTGCTTGTGGATCAAAATACTTGTCAAAATCATCTGATGAAAATATATTGGGATAGAGAAAGGTGAACATAGTCTTCACATGGTTACTTCGCATAACTAAAAGTAAATGTAGATAATCAACACATTAGGAGAAAAGGAAACCAGGAAAGTTTGAGAAAAACCCCAGCACTTGAGACAGGGACCAAGTTCAAAGATAAGCAAAATAATCACTCTTCCTACGTTAAAACTAGCATAGAAAAATGCATGTCTAAGTCTGACAGGAAGAAGTTAAGAAGTTCATGCCACAGACTTGTTATCACTAACAGAAAAGAGCCACATGAACAATTCCACAAGGCATGATCCAATGTGAAGTCCCAACAAATGTTTGCAAAGAACTCATAAATAGACTTGGGACTTTTCCTGGTGCAGGTAAAGCAAGAATCAACTTCTCCTCTATTTTTTCCTCCTCCCCGTCTGTCTATTCTGCTCCTGTTCTGCAGGTTACAACGTGCAGAGTGAAGTCAACACAGAGAAATGTCTCCTTGAACCTCCAGGAATTCAGAGATTGTTATTAAAATCACAATAAAGATGGCTTTAAGCATCGCATACTTTGCTCCCTCAGACCTGGGAATGGCAATTCGTGTTGGGAAGGATGGGTCACAGGAAGAAAAGCTTTCAATCTTTCGATTTAGAAAATCTCCCAGCATTGTGCCATTTATTCTAGGGCAAAGAATTCAGCTAGCTCAAAAAAATCCAAAAAGGCAGCTTGAGTCTTATGAACAGATACAGAAGTAAGTTTTCTCCATGTGTGACTAGTTCATACTGCTCTTCAGCTAAGGCCAATGTATTTTCAACTTTTTTTCCTCTTGACAGTATTAATTCTTTGAATGTATATGCATAATAGGCAATTGTTAATGTGTATAGAGAGAAAATTCCACTGCCATTAGTATCAATAGCAAACTCATTCATCTTAGTGGAAATTAATCCTGTTAAGACTTAATTAAAAAGATTTGCCAATGCTGACTGTCTTCAATAATTACTAAAGTTACTCTTTATCTTTGTGTTAAAGGTTCATGCTGGACTGAGCTCAAAAGAAGTTACACAGGGCAGAGTTTCTTCCTGCAAAGGATGAGGCCTTATTTCTGACTGTATTGTCAAAACGGCCATACACCATCTGCTACAGACTGCTACCTTTCCATCCATTAGCACTATCCACTTCAAGACTGGTCCCAACCAGCTTTCCTATGCTGAAGAGAGCTCACAGGCTGCTTTTCCACTGAGCAATGCAACCCTTTCAAAGGAGAGCAGGAATAATGTGAAGTAACCACATACGCTTGCTAAACTAGGCACATACCAGTGGAAAAAATCTCCGTGGTGACTCCCACGTAAGAGTGTATTGGTGTCTCCTGGACGCAGGGGGCTTCTGCACTTACATGCAGGTTCAAAGGCATTAAGGCAAATCTGCAAAGACTACAGCTGCGAACAACATTCACCAAATACAACTCAATTGTTCAGTTACATTGAAAATGTTATCTCAGCAAAGTATTCAGTGCCTTAAAAGGTTCTGTTTTGCGTAGTTTTGCCTTCTCTAGTAAATTTAAATGGCCACAAGCCTTTCAAACATCATGATGTTCTGCGGAAAATATGGGTTGTATGGGAGTTATGTCAAAGTCACATGTATAATAGCAGAGTCTTATCCATCTTTTGCAATCTGTCAGTTAATATACTGTATGTCCCCTTATGGAGATTACTATAGTTTGACTTACATCTCTTACATAAGGTTACCTCACAGCTGTTTTTCTGTATGAGTCTCTTAACTCCTGGTATGTTTCCCAGAGAGCAATGCAGTAAATCTTTTGGTCACGAACTGAGTAGATGATAAGAATGTCAAGTAATATTTATGTTTTTTTCCCTGTAACAAGTAAAAGTGATTTATACTTGGGGAAAGAGCTGATAAAAAGACCCCTATAAATTTCAAATGTTTATTATACTAGTGACACAAAAATACACTGTTTTGCCAGAAGTATGAAAAATTATTTCTCTGTGTATTCCAAAGAGGCAACATGAAGAAAGAGTTAAAATTTACTGTTGGTTTTGAAAACTCAGAAATCTTTTTTTTCTAGCTGGACTTCCATGTGTCTTCCTAGGATTCAGCCTGGTTCGTGTCACTGCCTTGTTCCCCTGCTCTTTGCAGCTCTCAATACCCAGCAAAAGGGGGGGCAGTTTCATGATTACTTAAAGTTGCAGTCATCTGCTTCATCTCTTCAGGCTTTTTGCATCAACCAGGTGCAACTACATCTGGTGGTGCTGCCCCATGAGCCCCCAGGATGCCCACTTAACCCAGAGCTTTCAGCTTCAGCCCATTACAACAGCTTTATGACTGCTGAGGATTGCTGTGTCTTACCAGACCATTTAGATCAGCTTTAAGGCTTTCTCTATTGCTAAAGGTAGATTTTTATCCATTATAAATTGCCAGAGATTCATTGATTTCAGTTTACTGATAATGATTGCTTCTTGCACCATTACCAGTTGGCTTCACTTTGATCAAGCTGCTGTCTGACAGCACTCTGGCAGGAAAAATGGGTACATTTCTCTCATTTAAATCCAATGCGGTTGTATCTGGAGGACTGAGTATTAAAAAAAAAAAAGAGAGGTCCAGCTCCTTTGAAGCAACCAATCACACAGAATTAGTCATGCAAAATCTTAGCCTAGAAGGTTATATATATAATCTATATAGATAGAAATCTGTGTTTGTTTATGTATGTAACCACAGAAAGCCTGAGAGCTTTACAGTTTTTCTTCTATGATATGGAAGCAGTAGAAGAAAGAGGATTTTGATTTGCCTTGTACTCTTGCTACTTCGGCGTCCTACTTGGTGACCACATTCAGGATGTCCCACCAGCCGAATCTGATGATGAACAGGAAGGCAGGACTAGTCCCAGGCCTCAGATTTTGGAGTCATCCCATCAGGATGCCATCAGAGCAGAGAAAAAGCAGCAGCTGACTCATAAGCACTTAGCACAAATAGGGGAAAGACAGGAGGGTGAAAGGTGCCATCACATGAGGGCTGAGGTCATTCCCAATGGGACCATGGGGAAATGTGATCCAGTAGAGACTCATAAAGATGGGACCAATCTTGTGTTTAGTAGTGGGGTCAGAGTAAAGAGAGGATTTTGTGGCCATTCTAGAGGTAGGAGACAAAGGAGGAATTGGTACCTGGATGGGGCGAAAGCCACTGGGCTGCCCAGAGAGTTTTGCCAGCTGAAAAGCAGCTCTGTGCCATTTGACAAGGGAACACAGTGTAAATATGTATCCCTTAATATTCAGCAGCTGCTTCTTCAGAGCACAGCTGGAAAGATTTTGCCATGTTTGTTCTGCTGTCTGGGCAAATGGGTGATTTCCCTTTGCAAAGCCCCAGGGCATAAGACTGCCAGCAGGGCTGCTGTTACAGGAATCTGAAAAAGATTTTTCCCAATATAAAACCTAAACCACACCACTTTTGTAGTACTTTGCTTTTAACATTTCTATCTCCTGGGAGACAGTGGAAATTAGCACCTTAGGAGCATGTTCAGAGAAAGCTGGATAAAGAAGCATCACAGGGAGAGAGATTGGTCCAGCTTTTACTGGCAGGATGGAGAAAGACAAGCTGCTCTGGTGGGACAGAGATACAGGAGGCCCTTGGCCTGAGCTGGCTGGCTTTTTCCACTTAGTACTGGTGGATACCAATGTCAAAGCCCAAGAGAATCTGTCAAACCATTAAAATCCATTTAAAAAGTACCATTTTGTACATGAATCAGGTTTCAGGTAGTTTCTATTCCCAAATAACAAACCTTCAGGTTTTGTAAACAGTTGTCTGATGATATGGCTACATGGATTTCTGCCTCTTGCCATTTCACACAATACTAGCTCTGAAAATGCAAACCTACACTGAGTCCTCTCTGTCAGTCCTGGTCATCACAGAACCCAGGTACATCCTACTGCAAGCTTGGCAGAGAAGAAAAACACTTCTGAAACCCCAGCAGCCCTGTTGAGCTATGTCTCTTGCTTCCAAATCTGTTATTCTTGAGCACCTGCCCTGTGCTTACAGATTTCTTTTCAGAACTGCACAGTAAAATAAAGAGAACCAAGGCCCAAAGGGTTTGGCTAACATCACGAAGGAGGTCTGTGGTCACACTCAAAAGGATATAAAATAATGTCAGAATCCAGTGCCCTAACCATTCCTTTCTTTCTCATATTTGTAACAAAAAATTCTTTGGTGGAGCACTTCAGCCAGCCTTAGTCATTTGTTAGCCTACAAAAGGGTCATACCCAAATGCGTAATGACACATTCAGAGTCCTCCAGCTGCAAAACACTGACATTTCTATGCCAATTAGGAATGTTCTGGTGACTAACTTGTAGACTGTAGTGAGGTCCATGAGTGTATCATCAACAAATTTGTTCTAAAATATTCAGCCTCTCAGATAGCCATGGAGGTAATTTGTTTCTGGTTTACAGTTTTGGTTGGGCTTGGAGGGGTTGGCTTTGATTTAGTTTTTCCCTTAATGTGCTGGTTCAGTGTTGTTGATGTTGTCAGCAAGTGCTATTTAATGTCTTTGGCTACACACACAGCATTGATCTTAACACCAGTACAAAGTAGTACTAAATATTCAGCTAAGAACAACAGCAAATAACAAAAGTAAGAGAGTAAATGAAAGGCAGATCCAGGCTTGTGTATTCTCTAAAATACCACCTCTTTCTGGAATTTTGAGAGTTTTCACCACTAAGCTAAATGTACCTAAATACAACTACAAGAATCATTCTTGACTAATCTCTACAATGCTTCCTGAGATCAATATAATGAAATTCATTCGTGTTTGGGTAGTTTGTGGTTGGTTTTTTTTGTCAGGTACACCATAAACTAAAGTCATTTGGTCAGATATAGTGCCTGACTTTATTTCACAGAGCCAACAGTGAAATGCTTTTTCTTTTTGTACTGTTACCTGAAATACACCTGAAGTGCCCAACTGACCTTCAGTAAGAAAATTGTCTCAACTCTGCT
The DNA here is from genome assembly GCF_000695765.1 of Mesitornis unicolor. Taxonomy (NCBI): domain Eukaryota; kingdom Metazoa; phylum Chordata; class Aves; order Mesitornithiformes; family Mesitornithidae; genus Mesitornis; species Mesitornis unicolor. The sequence goes on from NW_010201549.1 coordinate 18,156, forward strand.
ATCTGAAAGAGAGAGATTTTATGATTCTTACAACAGCTTTATCTGCTAAGCTACATTATAAAGTGCATTTGTATTCATAGCCAGGTGAGAAGATTAACATCTGTTGAAAAAAACTTCATTGCTGTCTTCAAAAAAAGAGGATAGAATATTTTCCCTAGTAGAAAATGTCTCATATTCTACCAGTTCTAGAGGGAAAGGACAGAGGAGGTGGCTGCACTTAGGCAGGCAAATGACAGCTTGGGACAGAATTGGAAGAGGAGAGGTTACTTAAGGTTTGCCTGTGTGAATGGGTTGGTTGGTAATTCAGCCTTGATGGGGGGTAAAAGGGTGGTGCTTCTGTAAGCATCTCATTTTGACTTATATGTTTTAACATGTCTTGAATATTGGAGAGAAGTGGCTTACTTTCTCATTTTTGGTTGTTCCTCCAAACTTGTCACAGCAGTATTCATACCAAACTTTCATGGAAAGGAAAATCTCCACAGCACACGTCAAATGTCGCAGTTAAAATCTCACCCAGTGTATGGGTAGTCCCAGTCCTAGAAAGTGTAGGAAAGCACACTGCTGGATTGCAGCTTAGCTTTGCAAATTGGCTCAAATACGTATGCATTCATTCATTCATTCATTCACTTATTCCTTATTAATGCTACTTGTCCAATACATTCTTTGATAACAAAGACCACAAGTCCCAAAGTGTCAGTGAGCGTGAGGGCTCCTTAGCTCTGTGCAGTGATGTGAAGTCTAGCACGTGTGGTCAAAAACAGGGATGTGTGGTTGTGACTACTGGTAATGTCTATATTTTCTTGCCTGTGAATTCTAGAAGAATGCACTGAAAAGAAGAAATAAAAATTCTTAGTGGTTTTTAAATTAACAGCGTTTTAGAGCAGAGCTAAAGTCACAGACCATCAGTTTCTGAGTTCAGAATGCTGCTAGTTCATCAAAGCTCCTGTCATAAAGCAACGTGACATTAAATTCCCATTAGATGTAGACGCAAAAAATACTTTTTTTTCCATTCTGAACACCATTTAAGTATGTTATCAATAGGCAAGATAATATAAAATTATTAGAATTTATTTCAGCTATTTCTCCCTGCCCCTTTTCCCTGGTTAAAAGGAGTCTGGAGAATTTTTTAGCTCACAGGCAAGATCAAGCTCTTCTGAAATTATTTTTAAGGGATGCTGACTTTAAAAGGACAGTAAAACTTTTATTCATCTTCCATCTGTGACTTATTCCATTGTTTTTGCCTTGTCCATTGAAATCAGCAAGGAATCACCTAGAAACTTCAGTGTCAGGTTGTGTTGAACTCTAAGATGATTTTTGGTACCCATACATTTCCTTAGGAACAACAGAAAAATGTCTTCTTGTTCTGCAACTGTGGGACAGGTATCTTCCAAGTCTATCTGAAAGCCTATCTTAAAATGCTTTCCTTAGGTTTGCAGGTCATTAAAACACCAAAATTTTATAGAATGGGCCCTGTATATATCCCAGATGGATCAGTTCAGTCCCGGCTTGAATGAATCATGTGCTTGGTATTAGTGGGTGGTTCCTGCAGCAAGGAAGGACTTTAAAAGGGGCATTAACCAAGGAATAGTGAAAAATCAGCCTAGCAGATAGAGTTACAAGGACAAAGAGAAGGAAGAATTACAAGCAGAGAGAAACTCCCAGGCAAACCTTGTCCATTTAAGTGAAATTTAGCCAGTGTGAGCTCTGTGGTGAACCCTGTTCTGGAGGAGCTCACGGGGAAGGCCATTTGGGCAGCCCTCTGAACGGGGCTGGCTGAGCTCATAGCAGTCCAGTGTGAGTGGACTGAGCTCTTTATCACATGTGGGAAAGCCTAGACGGAAAATAATCCTAAGAAACACAAGATAGGGTCTGACCTACTTTAAACTGAGGAACTGTACAATCAGTTGATTTGATCAAGTGGAGATAGTTATGTCTGCGGTAAGAAAAGGAGCAAAGAAGGCAAAACCAGCTTTTTGAAAAGATCAAGCTCAGCTTCTAGAAGCAGCTACACTGAGCACAACTGAGCTATAACTAAGATCTTTTAGCCAAAGATGTCATTTCTATTTATTCAGATAAATAGAGCAGTTGCTACCCGTTTCTGATACCAGTACTATTATTAGACCCATTACATTAGATAGATGATTGATAGATACAACAACATGGAGAATGGCCAAGAGAAAGTAAATCAGATATTTTTTACATATAGAATTCAGGAATAATGGGTGCACAGGCAAATTTAAAGATGATAACCAGGAACGTTGCTTCACAATGCACAGCTGCATCATAGACACTTGAGACCATACATCAGCAGGACTCTGGTGGAAATCAGTGAATACATACAGGAAACAGAAACACTTGATTTTTTATTTTATCAGCTGCCTGGAATGAATGTAAGGCTTTCTGTTCCAATACAGTACTGATGTGTTTAGAGATCATATTGACGGCTGATTTAATTCCAGACTTAAAAAAAAAAACTTTTAGAGCATCTTGTTCTAGACTGACCTATAGTATATGTAGTTATTCTTGGTTTTGTTATATTCTTTATATTTAAACAAGAGCCTCCAGTTCTTTTCTCTTCATCTCTACTCTCTACTGTTTGTAGAGAGTACTTATTGCCATGCTTACACCTATCCATCATTTATCTACTCACCTTGCAGCACCTACTACATCTCCTTTTCATCTCACTTGTTGTATCAGCATAAAAACACATGTTGTAGGGAAGGTAACTGTGAGCCATGAACAGCCTTGGTAGTGGTCCAGGGAATGGCTCTTTTGGTAGCATGAGGAGAAGCTCCTACCTTGTGTGACAAAATGTGAAAGTAAGAAAGTAGGTGCAGTAGCCGTGCCAAAGGATGTTCCTCTCTGGAATAACACTTTACACAGCCAAGGAAGTGGGCAGAACCAGACTTGCAATTAGAACAAGCAGGATCTTAAACTCAGTGCAGACATACAAGCTGTAGAGTGGTGCCACATCACAACACTGTATCAGGAGAGTATTTAATTTACATTTACATTCAGCACACAACCACTTCTTAAAAGAATCCTTGGCTGATTTTATTTTTTCCCTGAAACTCTAAAAATATCGAAGACTTTGATATATACAGTCAATAATACAAGTAGAGATAAGGCTCTGAATCCAGAGACCCCATGTGTCTGATACCTCATCAGCTTAATTTATTGATCACAGTAGGCAGTGGCTGTCTGAGCAGATAAGTTTTCCAGTTTTATTATTTGACATCATTACTGTTGAATATGCACCAGAATACCATGTGGTGAGTACGTAATAAATCAGCTCATTATATCTATAATCATTATGATTATGTGTTGTTCCAGATCTCAGCTTTGTTGACATAAAAGGAGGTAAACAGTATAAATTACTGACTCATCAAATGGTTTGTTTTAATATGTTGAGAAGGCAGAAGGTTATTTTTCTGTGTGGCCTGTTTCACATTTAGAACCACAGTAATGAATATATAGAATATATGTGAAATGGGAACAGCAGAATGTGAAATTAATCATACCGCAGTATACTACATAGACACTAAGGGTGAAAATAGAGGTGTCACAACACATCGACCAAAAGCTTCCCATCGTATCAAAGCAATCACAGAATCGCAGACTACAAGAGGTTGGGAGGGACCTCTGGAGCCAAACATGTTTCCACAGTGCTGTAGAAATTCTCATCCTTACATATTTTCAACTCAAATCTCACATAGCTGCTTGAGGTACAGCACCTAGCATAGGAATTTATAGCATTTTAGATCCACCATGAAACGGAAAAACACACCAAATACTGAGTTTGCTGACAATGGGATATTGTTTGTTCCATGCAGTTTTATTTCTATCCCTTTTAAAAAAAAATAAAGACCATAATGTTTCACGGAAACATTCTTAAAGGACATATGACCAACAGAACCCATTCTTTCTACCCATAAACTGTGATATCAGTCCCAGTCTAATGATCCAGGAGTGTTATTAGTGTGACTGAAGAGTGCATCCATTTGTGAGGTGCCCAGCACAGCCCATTAGTTACGTGAGAGCTAAAAGGAGATGCTGTGTAACATGTGGAATGAATATTTGCTCTGCTCTGTTGGTTATAGGGAAAGTGCATGATCACAAAACACACGCATCATGTCACCTCGTGTCTGGGTTTCTGCCTTGATGCGTTTGTCTCTAATGGCACAGCTGCTGACGGCAGCTCTCATACCAGAGGACTCAGACCTTTTTTGGCTCAGCTCCCAGCCCAAAATGAACATGTTCATCCAGTCATTCACTTGTTTTTTGCATCAATGGGAAGCAAAGGTATAAGCACCTTCACAAAACTGTAAATGTTAAATGATTGTATTCACAAGTTTGCTCTTCATTGCTCTTCTCAGCTCAGTCTTCAGCTGGAGTTTTGCCTGGGAAAAGTTCTCAGCAACGCTGTATGGACAGAAGGAAATGTTTGTCTGAACTTGACAGGAAGACATTTGGGCATTAGTTTTGAAATGCATGGGCATGGAGGGGCTTGGAGTAAACAAAGTTCCTAACCCCTCTCTTTTTTGCCTCAGCATTGCAGTTGCTCCTTTCCCGCAGGTGCTGGACTGAGTCCTCCACATGCTCTGAAGATGCTTCATAAGCCTAAAATAGGAAGGGCACAACAGCCCATAGAAAAGCTCCCCAGCCTTTCTGACTGAATCTATATGACTCTTACTGCTGTGACTTACAAGGCTGGATGGTCAACCACCTCTCTTAACATGCCTTTGAAAATCCTATCATGCTTCCACTTCAATTAACCTCAAAATTGGTTTCCAAAGCAGAAAGCATTAGCTATAAATACTAAAACAGCTGGAATACCTCACTTTGCTAATGGTTTCAGAGACAAATAAGGGCTGCCTGGGGGCAAGCCTGTCTCTCACCTTTCTGTGGCAGGTTATTTCTTTCTGGGCCGGGAAGGTTGCTGTCAGAGGGAATATTTTTCAGTGACTTGGACATAGAAAGATACAGAAAAGGTAGCAATGAGGTGTTAAAGCTACAATGAAGGACAGAACCAGCTTGGCTAGCTTGCAGAATTAATTGAGTTAACTGAGTGCCAAGACTGCGATTTTAGTATTTAAAGGGGCTAAGGGGTGTATTATTAACAGAAAGAGTCTCACTTAAGAATTCAGATAAGGAATCCTATGTTTAGGAAAGTTTAGGAAAACCACGCTAATTGTAACTGTCTGAGCAGCCCCTGAGGTCCTGTGAAGTCCTTGCAGCAGAGAGGTCTGTAAGTGCCTACAGCTGCCTCTTCACAGAAGTACAACTGCTGACAAAAGGAAATTGCATCACCCAGCCTTTCCTCTTCTTCAACAAAACAGGGGAAGTTTCACTGTAGTAATGTTAATGGCGGCAGGTTTCTAGGATGTTTTGGCAATGTTTCTTTAAAAATAGGTCATTTAGCAGAATAATGAAGAGGAGCTGAACGCTGACTCTGTTTGCCAACCTGACCTTGAATTCCTGATTCAGACATCACCGGGGTCAGGACCAGGCTCCATACAGACCTCCAGAGCACCAGAAAAAGTAGCAAGACTGTAAAGAGAACAAAGTAAATAATAGCTACCAGGAACCCCTGGCTGCATTAGTGCTGTACATCTCCATTTCCTGATAAAGTTTGATGCTCTCTTCACTCTCCCTGTTCCAGTGAGGCTCCCTTGTGTTTGGGATATTCAGGCTCTTAAGAGTACTACGGATTTGGTTTTGGCACACATGAAAAGTGGTTACTGTTAGTGAATATTGACAGTATTTCTTAAATCTTCCATGGTTAAATAACTGTCAGAAAGCTACATTCAAGAATGGCTATTACATAAATATATGCTGATCTTAGTGGCCACGGTTGGGGAATAAATTACATATGCCACAGTAGGAAATATAAGATGTTTTTCATCCTCATTGAACCCATGAGTCAAAGAGATTTAGGATCGATACCTGAGCCCGATGGTGTTTTGCAGAGCAGTGAATAAAATATGGGTCCATTCATATGGAACAAGGGAATACGATTCATTGATGTTTATGAAAATTAATTTTTTTTCCATATCTTTTTCCAATCTTTTCCATATTGCAACAGACTTCTCCTCGCAGCTTGTCCTACAGTGTTAGAAATAATTTTGGAAAGGTAGAAGAGTTAAAATCTTCCCAGTTGAAAACCTGTACTTGAGTTGAATCTCCAGGCACTGCAGAACCATTTCCTGTGATTGCAGCAGAGATAAAATTCCACACCGGTGGGAATAAACTGAAATTAGATCAAAGATTTCCAGATAATTATGAGTCCTAACCTAAAATGTCTTTTGCTGCTAATATTTTTTGCTTGAATCTATTTTTTTGATGGCTTGCTGCAGGCAAGCTGCAAGGGCAGTGCTTCTTACAGGAAGCCAAATTTGCCTATTGGAAAAAGGCAGTCCAAACTGAAAGGGTAAGAAGAGGTGATCTGTATTTCCATAACACTGCAATTCCACATGCAAACTTGTACACCTCCGCAAGCAAGCAGCTCATGAGGTGCCTCCATAGCTCTCTGTGAGCACTGTCACACAGAGGGCAAGCAAAGGTGGACGGAATAAGTGAATTTGGGATGTGCAGTTCTACCTCTTCTGCCGTGGAGCAGTTCAGTGTGTATTTTGGTTTTAGGAGCTGGGAAGAACCGGCTAGTAGAGGCGGCAATGCAGAGCAACGGGGCACGACTGCCAGCCTCTCTCGGCGAGTGCGGAGGAGTCCCCTGCTCAGCTCCAAGCCCCCGATGGAGGGCAGGGAGCCTCCGGCTCCCGGGCTATAAAAGCCAGGCGAGGCCTGGGGTGGGGTTGCCATGAGCTGGAAATGCTTCTCTAGAAGCAGGTACCTGCCTGCACCCTCCGCATTTGGGATGGCTTGAGCTGAACGGGGAAGGGGGAGGTG
>NW_010201550.1:0-216 GCF_000695765.1 Mesitornis unicolor
GGGCGGGAGGCCCGTCCTGAGAGAGCGGCAGTGGGGGCTTCGCCACGGAGCTTCCTCGCCGGAGCGGACGAGAAGGGAAGGAGAGAGACAGCGGTGCTGTCCCCAGCCCCAAGGGGTGTTAGGCGAGCGAAAGGGGCTGTCCCGCCGGCGGAACCCGGCCCGGGGTTCTGCCGCCGCTCCCGAGGAGGCAGCGCGGCTCGCCCCGGGGGGCCCGCC
>NW_010201550.1:264-464 GCF_000695765.1 Mesitornis unicolor
TCCCCCATGCCGCCTTGAAAGCGGGTGCGAGACGGCGAGAGGCCTTGTCCCTCGGCAGTACCGGGGCCGTCGCGGCGCTTAAGCCTCTCCACCCCCTGGGGGGGACCCCGCAGGCCGAGGAGAGGGCCGGCTGTCTCCTGGGCTTGCTCTGGGAGCGGCTTATGGCGGGGGGGGGGGGGGCGCGGGGCGCGGGGGGGGGG
>NW_010201550.1:495-27756 GCF_000695765.1 Mesitornis unicolor
GGTGCCTGGGGGATGTTAAGTGCTGGAACTTGGTGTCTGCCGACTTTCATAATATCTTTCCCATTCCCAGAGTGGGCGAGGGGAATCAAAGTAAGGATGTAACAGATGGGAAGGTACCTTGAGGGCTCAGTGGTGCTGGGCTTTAATGTAATGTGTGTGAGGGAATCGTTTAGGATGGGCCATTTTGGTGGTGTGGCCTACAGCGTGCAGGCACTTGCATCTTTTCATAGTTTTAGTGCTTGTGGGTACAGGTTATTGTCTGTACTTCACAATTTGTACCTATATGTGATGTGTTTTCCCAGTAGATAAACTTGTGTTGCCATTGGAGTAAGTAATTTACCAATATCTAACTAACTTAAAAATTGAAGTAGTTTTCCATGGTACAAACACCACTTAATGTTAACTTTGTTCTCATGGTTGTTTTTTTGTAGTATATTTTCATAATACACCTTTTCAGTCAAAGTTGGAAGGCTCCAATTAGGGTAATTCAATAACTGAGACTTTTGTAATACTTCTGGTCTTCCTCTGTTGACCGCTGTCTCCTGATTTTAGAGCTTTATTCTTGTTGCAACTTCAGAGTCAGACTTGGATGCAAATAGAATTTGGCAAATGACATAATGGCACATTTTGGCGGGCCTCACCATTTTCCATAGAATCTCAGCTTCCCACTTACAAATCGAGTTTCTGCTTGCTATGTTTGAGAAACGTTGCGCCTGTGGATACACGCTGTGGTAGCTAACTACGTGCTAGAAAAGACATGCTGGTCAGGTATGAACATAGGATTTTAAAATTTTTTTTCATTTCAAAGTATGAAATGGGCTTACCAGCAACGGGAAAGATAGGGAAAGCCACTAAAGGAGGAAATTTAAGGGATGCTGAGCAAGCATGGAGTATGTGAAAGTGAAGTTGCCTCGGAGGATCAGTAAAAGTTAGTGATGTACAGCAGCCATTTAGAGCAGATTGCCCATTAAGGAATTCTGGATACCATTGGTACTGATGGTAGTGGTGTTGGGGAGCAAATCTTAGCAGGAGAATAGCTCCCTTTGCTGCTGCTTTCAATGAATTCTGAAGGTCTTAAGGGCTGGATTCAGTGCTTATCTTCTAGGAAATTACTAGTTAATTTATTAATTGCCACAAAGCAAGAAGAAATTAAGTTAACAGTTGTTTTAGTGTCCGTAATGTTACAAGCATCTCATTTTGTCAACAGTTGTACCTTATCTTGGAGACCTACTTTTCAAACCTTATCTGAATTGGCAAAAACTTTTAGTAGTATATTAGCAGAACTGAAGCAAGGGTCAACCGTGAGCCATGCAGAGGGAGTGAAAGGAAGTTCAGGGTATAAAGCAGTTTCAGCTAATACCTGATTGATTCCTCACATCATAATTGAAGTACTGGTAGAAAGCTAGTAAGTAGCAAGTAGAAAAGCCTTTAGGCTATTTAATAGAGTGAACTTGGCCTTCAGCACTGTGAATTGTCTAGTTTTTTTTCAGTTGCTTCATTGTTCTTCAGCATTTTGAACACCTTGGAGATTCTTCATTGTACTGTTTGGAAACCTGTTTCTAAAGAATGTTCTCTGCTAAAAATGACTTAAACTTAGGAACTATGAGATTAGTGAAGTTACTGGTGAAATTATTTTTGTTTCCTCTGTGGATGACCTATACTGAGGACCTCTAACAGTTTTGGCAGGTTTTCTACATCAGCAAAGCTTTACTAGTAAGTATCCTTGTGAGCATGAGAACCATACAAGACTCAGACTCTTAATTTATAGTTCACATTTGAATATTGCTTCTCCCTCATGTAAGCACAAATCAGGGGATTAGGCTTCAAATAATGACAGGCCTGTTAGAGGCAAATTGAAAAATTACTTAGACTTGAAATGCATGAGGAAATAGGATGAATTAAGGCCAGTAGAATAGAAAAAGCAAATAGCTTATATTCAAGCAGAACAAGAAAGCATTTATTCCTTTAATTGAAAATTACTGGGTTTCATGTTAAGTTCTGGTGTGGTTTAAACTAATCTCTAAAGAAGTCCTGAAGTACTTAATGTTCGTTTTGTAATGGATTCCTATCATAACTGTACTTTGAAATCTCAGTTGTACTTTAGAGCTATACGGCCATTTTTAAACAGTTAAAAGGATGGTTTTAAATTTTTTAATGGGAAATAGGACATGCTCTGTCACATTACAAAATTGAACAGAAACATCAGATGCTCCTTATTATGGTGGGCCTGAAAGATACAAATGCTATACCATACTAATATCTTTACTACTGAACATTAACTGTAGGAGAGGTTATACTGAAAATAGGAGATGTGCAACTTTGTGCTGGGTTTTTTGTGTTTCTACATGGTGGAAAACTAGTTTTCAGTGAAACAGCAGAGTGATAGCTTCCTTATTTACTGGAAAGTGTACAGGTGGAATCTACGAAGTACATCTACAAAAAGGCTTCACCTTTGAAAAACCATAGATAAAAATAAGCATGTAAAATATAGATAAAAAGGAGTAGTTAAAGAAATCAGTGTTTTTCCTATTATTGGGAGATGCTCAAAGTTAATTTAGCTTGTTTCTCAGACTGAGGAAAAACCAGAATATTAATTCTTACCCCCAAACTTTGTAGCTCTTCCATCTGCAAGGAAAAGAGAGTCCTGTTAATTTCTCTAATTAGAAAGTCCAGCAGTCTATCTAGATATGTGTGTGTTTTAATAACAACTTACAGCTGGGAAAACGTAAGGAAAAGCAGCTGTAGCATATTGCCAGATAAATTTTACTGGCATTCTTAAGGTATGTCAGGTGTTATTTTTGTAGATACAACTTATTAAATAAATATCAGTGGGCCATTTCGCTACACTGCTCTTCATTTTTCTTCCTCATCTCCGTCTATTCTGTTCTTTCTTTACAAGTTACGGCAACCCCTTCACGTCCTCTTCAGCATCTGATTTCTTTTTTGCATCGTGCCACAGTCCTCTTACTTAGTATTTCCTGGATATAATGAAAATATTACTTTCTCTGTGTTCTCGTGAACATGTATGTATTTCCACTCTCCTGCTGCCACCAACTAAAAGGCAAGCTCTGCTTTTAACATAACCTTGGCAATGCCTGTATTGAGCCTGAAAGGCAGAGAACAGATTCAACATTTCAGCCTAAAAACTAAGGTGGCTACCACCACCTCCTAGCCACAGCTGAAGTATCTTCATCTTGCCATTATTTAGAGTATAATCTTGGCAAAAAGCAGATACTTCTCACTTGTTGAAGAAAACCCAGCACTCTCCCAGCTATAGTGCCTATTTCTGGACTTCTATTTGGCAGATGCATTGATGTATCTTTAAAATGGGCAATTTGAGGAAAAGTTCCTCCCAGGCCCTCCTGACTGCAGAAAGGAGAAGGAGGGGAATGGTGACTCTGCTGACCTACTCAATCTTCAGGGATTTTGAGTCATTCATCACAGTAAATAGTGTGTGCTTTAGCTTGTTTTTTGGGATTTTTCTAAGTAATGCTGTTATGAAATAGCCACACATTATCAGTCCTTTCTGTTCTTCAGGGTCCTGAGAGCAGGCAATAGGCTGAAATAATTGCCAGCATTCTCAGCTGCACACTGGGAAGTCCAGTTTTGATGAGAAAAGGATGATTTGTAGATTCATGGAGACGTTGCATTTGGTTCATATGTAAGAAGTTACCAGTACAACTGCTGAGATAAGAGATGTTAGGGCCTCTGCCTCACTCTCCAAAAATAAATATAAAAATGCCAGCATTGTTCAAGGGGGAAGTTCCTGTTGTTGTAGGACACATGGGATTATTTGGAAATGTGCAGTTGCTTCTTGTATATCTGTAGTCCATAGTATACTTCAGTTCTGATGGTTTTCTTGGCAAAGGTAGTACTGCTGGATTACAGCAAATACTTTGATTATGCTGTAATGTGTGTTTTAAGTGTACACACATTTATAAGCTTGTAGTTTTAACTCCCATCTGTAGCAAGATAAAGACTTATCTTCTAAATTATAGCAATTACTGTATGATTATATATATGTTCCTTGAAATAAATAGAGCAATTTCATATGTAGGTATTTTGACACTTCAGACCAGGGCAATTATATTTGGAGAAACTGACATAAAAATAGATGAGGTGATGGAAAAAAAAATCACTAATGGGAAATGGTCTTTTCTAGCATCATTGTTAAGCCACATCTATGACAGCTGCCTTGATGCTGTTCTTCTAAAGGTCTCTCCATGTTTGTTGCAAATTATCCTGTAATTTTGTGCTTCCCCCTCTCTTCCATCCTTTTCAAGTACTGGTTTTCTTCAGTTTAAATTTATCATATAGTGAAGCTGGGGCAGGGCAAACTCCAAGGGTAATTTTAAAGTTTGTTCTGACTTTTGAAAATAGCTCTGCGTGTTCGTGCTCTGGCAGAGCATAAAACAAAGAAACACAGCCTGCTGTGTTAGAGTACCTGTGTCAGATCAGTCTGTCTGGCACCAGCATCGGCCTTTTAAAAAGAAAAAGAAGGGCTATTTTGCTTTAGACAGAAAAAGGTTTCTTTGCCATACCTGTTTAGTCTGTGTGCACTAATAACAATACCCAGCTGCCATGGTTCTCTTGGCTTGCCACCCCTCCACAGCCTACTGAAGAGATGGGAAGATCTCATTTTCCTCTACTTTGTTCTTGCTCTTTTCACCCATTCCTCAGCTGTCCTTGTGTACTGGGCCCGCGGCCTGTCTCCTCTCTGCAGCGCAGTGGGCTTCTTGGTTGGCATCAGCCTTCCCCTCTACTGCTGGACAGGGCGGTTGTGTTCTGTGCTGACCCCTTGCACCACCTTTTTACAGGACCTCCCTTTCCCTGACCTCTTTGCTTATGTGAGCTTTAGCTTTGTAAGGTGGCCTTTGGCTCTCCTCTTCCCTTATCAGTCTGCTCTTCTTCATATAGATTTTTCAGTCTGAGTGATTCCCATGATTGCCCTTAAGCTGAAGTAGCAATTACTCTGTGTACTACTAGAAGATAGTTAAGGAGACAACAGAAAAGTAAGATTATAGTGGCTTGAAGAGTTATCCAAAGTCTGTCATGTCTCAGTCCTTTAAATAGCCTCAGTACCTAGCAGCTGGAAAACGTTTTTAAACACTGTGTTCCAAGTCCCTGAAATGATCTCATCTCTAAATAGAGATTCATATAAAAACTCTTCATAGAATGGGGAGAGTGAGGGACCCAGTTCCTTCCCTATTAAAATTCTCTTTTTGCTAACGCTTTTCCTTTTCACATGAGAAGTATCTCTAGTACGTGATGAAGGCTGACACAATGCTTAGTGGTACAAAGTCTAGCTGGAGGCCAGGAACTAGCGATGTATGCCAGCAGTCGATACTGTTCAGCATCTTCCTTAATGATCTGAGTGATGGGGCAGAGTGTACCCTTGGCAAGTTTGCTGATGATACAAAACTGGGAGGAGTGGCTGATACATCAGAGGGTTGTGCTGCCATTCAGAGAGACCTCAACGGGCTTGAGAAATGGGCTGATGGGGACCTCACGTAGTTCAAGAAAGGGAAATGCCCAGTGCTGCACTTGGGCAGGAATAACCCCAGGTACCCATATGTGCTGGGGGCTGAACATTTGGAAAGCCGCTTTGCAGAAAAGGGCATGGAGACATCCTGGTGGATGCCAAGCTGAACATGAGCCACCAATGTGTCCTTGTGGCAGAAAAGTGTCTCCTGAGCTGCATCAGGAGGAGTGTTACCAGCAGGTTAAGGGAGGTGATCCTTCACCTCTGCTCCGCATTGGTAAGGACATGCCTGGAGTGCTGGGTCCAGTTCTGGGCTCCCCAGTACAAGAGAAATCTGGATCTACTGGAGAGGGTGTGGCAAAGGGCTACAAAGATGAGTAAGTGACTGGGGCATCTCTCACGTGAGGAGTAGCTCTGACAGCTGGGACTGCTCCACCTGGAGAAGAGAAGGTGCAAGGGGAGTCTCATGAAGTGTAAAAATACTTGAAGAATTGGTGTGAAGAAGGTGGAGCCAGGTTCTTTTCAGTGGTGTCCAGTGACAGGAATAGAGGCAGTGGACACAGACTGAAACACAGAAGGCTCTCTTTGAACAGCAGGAGACACATTTACTATGAAGGTGAGCAAGCACTGGTACAGGTTGCCCAGAGAGGTTGCAAAAATCTCCATCCTTGGAAGATACCTAAAAGCTGTCAGGACATGATCCTGAGCAACTTGTTGTAGGTGACCCTGTTTGAGCAAGGCGGGGTTGCACAACCTCCAGAGGTCCCCACCAACCTCAGCCATTCTGTGATTCTCAGTAAGAAACGGTTTTTAGCTATTGCTGGAACACTAGGGTAGAAGGGCTTTCTGGCTGTTGAACGACAGATTATTCAACAGTCTGTTAAAATGGATGAAAACTGGCTTAAAACAACTGAGTAACTGCTATGTCAAAAAGAGATTGGTTGGAGAAAGTTTGGCTCTTGGAAAATGTTTTTGTCTTTTTTTTATTATTCAAATGTGTCATGGCTCTTCATAAAAATAGCTTCTTTATGTTATGTTCTATAGTACTGAATAAAGTGGGTGCACTTAATTTGAACTCAAACTAGCTGCTTAATCACAAACATTTTACAGCTTTTTGGAGAGTGTTAGGTATTGTGCTGGCATTATTTTTTTTTATAGTTCCACTATCATAGCATGCATACTAAGTATTTTGTCTGAGATCTTCCAGAATTAGATCTAGCTCTCTATTTTGCAGCTGTTATGAGCATGATGCACATAATGGATTGTTGTGAGGAGTAGTAACCAAAATTGTAATTTCTTGCTATGAACTGGCAGGACTAGTTGCCACACACACTGGAGAAAGGTCAGGGAAATAAAAACATTGCTGGTTTCTCAGTAGTTGTAAGTGTTTATGAGCTTATCTTTTAAAACTTTTCAAATAGTTCTGGGAACTCTGACTCAGGATTTTTGAACTCTTTTCACTTGCAGTACTGTAGTGGTGATTTGAGCAGTCACAAATAGAGATCTGACGTAATCGGGTCCCACCTTAGGGAAGGCTGAATTGGAGTTGTAGGTTTTGGGTTTTTTTTGAAAGCAGTTTACCTTGCTCTTTGTTCTTCAGCTCAGCAGGATTAAAAGCCACCTAATGATGAATTTTTGTTAAACAGCTGTCCAAGCAGCACTCTGAGCAGTCTAGTGCTCTTCCTGCTCATTTCACGCTTGGGATCAATTGTATTCCAGCTGGGTGATAGGGATTGTGTGTCTTACAAAGGGCTGCATACCTGTGATGGTTTTGTCTTTAATCCTGTGATCCACTGAGTTTTAGTGCTCCTGTTTGGTAATGCCACCTCCAGAATTAGTTGCCCAGAGAGACATTTTAGAAGACTCTTGTAGCCTTTTGAATCTTTAGGTGGAAAACAAAGTCAACAGTAGCTTATAATCCTTCGCAGTTGCTAAGGTATTCTGTCTTTTAAAGTTGCTTTCAATAAGACTTGTATAGATTTTCTTTTGGGCCAGCTAAGGAAATACTTTTCTGAATTTTATATTAAGACATAGTTGTGTTGGAGCTCTATACTAAAAGAGTTGTGGATAATTTCCAGAAGAGTAACATGAGAATGTTTAGCTGTAAGCTTTTGTCTTGGTAAAACTCCAGTTAGTTCTCATGCCACTGTTCAGTATATTGACATTAGTACTACTCTCCACAGTAGAACTAAACCTGATGGAAAGCTATCAAATTGACTTTTAATATTGCTAAAATACTGTCTTTACATTTCAGTATTAGATAGGAAATACCTACTTATGTTTGTTTGTTTCCCTTGCCTCCTTTCTTCTCCACCACAGAAATCCGCTATGCAACTGTGTACTGGAATAGAGCTGAAAAAACATTTCAGGTCAAGAATATACTGGACAGGAGTGGAGATGCCTATGGTTTCTACAACAACACTGTACAGACAACAGGTTGGGGAGTTCTGGAGATCAGAGCGGGCTATGGCAGTCAGACCTTAAGCAATGAAGATATCATGTATGCAGCTGGCTTTTTGGAAGGCTACCTCACAGCTCCGTAAGTACCTCAGGAAGCAGCTCAGGTTAAGACACTTCCAGTAGATTTATGTATACTTGTGAGTTCTTTCTTTGCTGGTTTGTTCCTTTCCCATAATTCTCATCCATTTAAACTAACCAGACATTTTGCAGTTATGTGCTGCTCTTCTAATTAGCAGCAGGTATGAAGTATAGCATCTTCATTATGGGATCAGGATGTGCCCTCTCCTCGTTCTGTAGGCTCTCCAAACACCTTGATGAGATAGATGAGTACTCTATCTATATTACTGATTAAGTGATGTACTCACAGGATAGTATATGTGTAAGGAAGTGTGTAAGGCCTGCCCTGTGTTGTGAATAACTACAAAAAGGGCAGCAGAAAGAATAGTTATCTCCCCAGCCTATAGTTAGGTGACTGACCAACAGATAAGGCAACTGGGAGCAGATCAGGCAGGGAGAGATGTTGCTTGCAAGGACTGCAGGGCTTCCTTAAGGACCTTTTTCACTAAACACTGTCAAGAAGCTGCTGGGGAGCAGATACTGGAACTTCACAGCATGGGGAGTCTCTCTTGGACAAATTAAAAAAAAAAGCTCATATACTGATAGGCTTGAAAGCAGACTGGTGTGTGACTAGGAGGATCAGTGTACTCCTGAAAGCCCTTTGAAGAGAAGATGATAGACTGAATCTCTGCTGCAATGTAGATATATGGAAACTGACAGAATTTTGTACTTGTTATGAATCCAGAGCAGTTTTTTCTTAAAAAAAAAAAAAAACAAAAAAAACCAAAACCAAGACAAAAAAACCCCAAAGATAAACCCCCAAAAGCCAAACAAAACAAAACAACAAAAAACCACCAGCAAATGAAAGAAAAAAAACTCAACCAAACAAAACACACAATGGAAAAACCCCTCCAAAACCAGAAAACCTAAACGACCATCCAAAAAAATAAACAGCTCTAGAACCAAGCCCTATTCTTTCCTTGACTAAGTTGGAAGACAGAATAGCACTGTGGGATCCTAAGTAGTGGGATATAGCTGGTGATACAGCTAAGAACATGATTCGTGGCTTGTTGCTGAACAATCTCCCTATTTTCCTCTGTCAACTTAATTATAGGAAAAAAATATTCCCAAATCTGGGGATTGGGATCCCCCAGCATGGCTGGGGAATAGTTGAGAGATGCTTGTCATGGATACAGTGAGATGAATTTGGCTTCACTAGCTTTGCTTCCAGAACACTAAAATAAATACCCATAGACTACATTGAGCAGACCAGCAGGGGAAGGTTGTCACAGACAGAATCACAGAATCTGTTGAACAATTTTCAGATACGGCTGGTGGACAACAACCTATACTCTGTTTGCCTTCTGCCTCCATAGTGGATTTATAAGTCTTCCTGGCTGTCTTTTAAACAAAGTTAAGTATATGCCTATTCCTTTAAACTCTGCAGGATCTTTATCTAATGTCTTAGTTTATGCGTAGGTCTAGGGGAGAGAATCTTTCCCCTTTGTTTTCTACATGGGTGTGAAGTGAAGATTCACAGAAGTGAAGGTGCTCACAAGTTATTCTGCTCAAGGCTTTTGCCTTCTCTAGGCCAGGTGCTTACCTGGGGCTGGTTCCTAGCCCTGGCTGTTGTTATGGTAGGGCCACCAGCTCCAGCACCGAGTGGCCATTTGTAGAGAAGTGGGTATAGCAGCAACAGTAATGAACAGGGATCTTAAAGTCTGGAAGTGAAGCTGAGGATTTGTGTCAATGTGGAAAAGTAGGATTTGAGGCTCTGGCTTTTAAGCAAAGTTGGAAACTCAACTGTTTTTAAAGCAGTTGAAGTGTGAGTGTGTGTTAAGATGCAAAACCAGAAGTAGCCAAAACCTTTCTTTTCTGAGGAAACTTTTTGAGGAAATCCACTGAGAAATCCTCTGACATTGCAAAACCTGAAAATGCTTACCAACATTAAAATCATTGTCAAATACTATACATACCATCTGGATTTGGGTTTTGGCTATGTCTTTGCCCCATTGTACATCTCTATCTGCAGTGGAATAGTATTTCTCACTGGGAGTTAGGAATATCAGCTTTTTCTCTCAGGTCTTGTAAAGCTATTTCAGATAAAGAGGGCTTCTCTTTGAAGCTAAGAATACCTATTGAAAATACTCCAGCTAAGGAGCAGAGATGAATTAGTGAGGTACTTCTCTGACTGTTGAGAAGACAAAGAACCTATTAGTTCAGGTTTTTTTTATTACTTCAGTCATCAGCTGGATGACCTGGGTAGTTTTTTATTCTGCTCGAATCTAATGAATCCTCTCATACAACACGTTTGCAATTTCCTGAACCACAGGAGTAGTGAGAACTCACTAACTTTGCAGATGTTAAGATTGCTCTCAGAGCTCCACTGCTCCTTCTTTATCTTGCCTAGCGATTCACAGAATCCTAATTATCTTGCAGGCAGATGTTCTTTCTTTGGGACAGTTACACGAGTTTTCTGAAGTAAAACCAGGAAACAGTCTTTCCCAATCTGTAACTCTATTCCCATCAGGCTGCCTGGCCCATTCAGCCTGTCTTCAGAGAAGCTCTCTAGCACCGTTATGACTTCTTTTATGAGAACATGTCTCTAAACACATTCTGCTCTTGCAGACATCTGTGTCCATAGTAGTTACAGCCCAGCCTTTCTTTTTAAAAACTTGGTAACAACAAGGAAGAGTGTAACAATGTGTTTGGCTGTAGTGAAGGCTTTATTTGCATCAACAGCCACTTAGCTACCAGAGTGAAGATGCTTGCATCACCTGCTTGTGCAAGCACAGGCACCTCAGGTGGCTCAGACACCCCTCCAATGTGAATACATTGGCTATGCCTGGTTATTGAAGTGCCTTCTAGCACATCACTACCTGCAGCTTGAATAACTCCAGGGTCTCTGTCTTGTACCTGTTTGTGGCAGTAACTCCTGAAGTAGAAATGACCCAAGGCTCTTTGCAGAAACCCTGAAGTCCTACCAGGAAGAGCTCTTCCATTATTGGGAAGGATGCATTGAAAGTCTGATCCCAAGGATATGATGCTTCCTGCAGAAGCTGTCTGGTGAGCAACAGTTTCAGCTTGACAGTGCCTGCAATTTGGAGATCTCCAGGAATTCTTGGCTAGCTCAGTTCTTGCAGTACACTTAGGGCATGGAGGGTTTCTAGACACAACTAGCCCTCTTGATACAAGCAGAATTGTGACAAAACCTCTCTCCTAAAGATGTATGCTTTGTCATTAGTAAGAACCTAAGCAGAATATGAGACAACCAGATTTGAGAAAAAGCAAACAAACATGCTAGGACTGTCTTATCTCAGATTACCGAGGAAGAATTAATCTCAGCTCTAGCTATATAGGTCTGTGGTGGAAAAAACAGTAACTAAGTCAGTCCTGTTTACCAGTGAGGGTAGAAACAGGCCTTTTCTAGAGCATGATTCATCTTGCTAGTGTCAGCACTTGATTCAGATAGTAGCTGTCTAGTTGAAAACATAATTAGGGGTGGAATAAATCTAATTCTAGCGCCTGTAGTGTCTGGGGATCAGATACTTCTTTTTATCACCAGTCTCTTGCCTCTCTGTAATGTCCAGTCCTACCATGCAGCCAGATATGTTTACTGCGGTTTGCTGAGGTATGAATTCCCTCCCCCCCCCATTATAAACAGAAGTGTTAATGAGGCCTCACTTTACTTGGGGAATGGTAGAGCACATCCAGATCTGTGACATTAAGTACGTACTTTTAATCAGTTCCAACTGGGGCATGCCAGGTGCCTAAGAGCAGTATTTAAATTTAAAGCAACATTAATTGTACTCTTCTGATATAACCTCAGCTGACCTGAGTCCTGTCATCATCTTCTCTAATTTCAAGAAGTAGGGCCTTGCTTTGCTGTTTTTAGACTTTGAATTCTGGGCCAAGCTTTGTTATTGCTTTTGTAATTTGGCCTTAGATACAGCTGCAAAACCTTACCTTACTGTAATGATCCAGTTTACTTCAGAGGGTAATACCCTTACAAAACATGCAAGCCATGCACGTAGCAGCTTTGTTAAAGCAAGCTCCACTCCCCCAAAAAACCCAACCAAACAAAAAAAAACCCCACCAGGGCAACTGAGCAAAAAAATCTCAATAATCTTGGGCATTTAAAAAAAGAGAAAAACAGTTCCAGAAATTGTATGTCCTCTATTAGCATATACAAGAAGGAAAGCCATCAAAGAAGCTGATTTTAGTTGCCTGATTCTGGACTAACCCAGTCTCTGCATCAGCCATCACAGCTTAAGGATACTACTGGTGTAAAATCTGCCTTGTGTTGTATAACCTTAGAGTGAAAAATGAAGTGAGAGCTGATGGCTGAACCTGGAAGCCTGATCATCTGTCCTGGCCTAGGCAGTGATTAGAATAGTATCCTGGCTGGTTTTATCCTCCTCATCTGGTTCTCATCCTTAAAAGACCTGCTGCCAGGTGAACTGTCTCATGCTATTTGCTTCTCTTGTCTAGTGCCATGAGAGCTCAGACTTGTAATATGGAGTATGTTACACTATAATTTCCTTCCTGAAATTGCTTTGGGTTTTTATTTGCCAAATTCTCTGTGACTGCAGAAGTGGAGGATATTGATCTGTCTCCAACTTTCTTGCCCTTTTCAAAAAGCAGGTTATGATTATGGCATGTAGTCCTGTGTTAAATGGCAGACAGGAAACTCTAGAACTAATATTGATACTATAGCAGCAGTTTCAGGAAAGGTGTAATGGTGCAAAGCTGCTGAATGCTCCCCTCTCATACCCCAGCACCTCCTGCCACAGATCCAAAGCCCAAGCTTGTGTCTGCCCTGGTACTGGTCAGATCCTTTCATGCATCTGTTCGTTTACTGACACTGCCTTCTTGCACTTCCTCTGTTGCTCATCTGTCCACATAACAACCTAATTCAAACTACAAAATGACAAAAAAATAGATTCCGTTTTTTGCTGTGTCAGTGTCTTGACAACGCGTGCTGACAGTTAGATTTGGTAGTCAGGATGCTACCAGAGCTGAAATAAGGCAGTAGTGTCATGCAATCAAGTACTTAAACAGCTGGGAATGGGGCAGGGGACAGAAAGAGAGGGGAGAAGGTCAATGGATGATTTTCTAATTATCAGCAAACTATTCAGTCATCTCTGTATTCTCAAATTATGCCCTGAGGGAAACTTTGAAGAGCTCCTGTCTGCCTTCCTCTTGGAGGCAGTTGTCCTCATGAGGTTTAATACAGGGAATTCTGTCCTGCTGGCAGGTACTTTTCTTGAGGCTGGTATCTGTTTCTTAGTTCTGCTTGCTTTCTCTCAGCACTTGGTAGGAGCTAATTTTACTGATGACTGATGTACTTCTACCAACTCCAGACCTCAGCAAACTAATTTTCTGCTGATTTCCACCTAGAACTAAATATTCCTTTCCCCTCCTCTTCTTTTAAAATTATTTTTTATTTCAGTGCTTGGAAAAAAAAAGTTGGTTAAGCTTGACCCGAATTATGAAATGTTGATAGGAGAAAAAATTAACGGAGTGACAGAATCCAAAAGTTTTTGTTTTGGCTTGAATTAGGCGATTACATTTCACCTAAAATGAAAGGGTGATTTTAACTTTTGTTCTCCTGAGCAATTTTTGACAGTTGACTTCATCCTGAAATGTAGAGTGCTTCGTTTCAACAAAACAAACAAAAGCCAGCCAAAACCAACCAAAGAAACTCCTACAACTTTTGTTTCTGTTAATTAATGAGGATGAAACTGCTAACTGAATTAAACAACAACAAAAAATCACAGTAATTTTGGTCTCTGTAAAGCTGTATCTGTTTAGGGTTGGCATGAGCAGGAGTTTCTGTGGGAACACATGGGATCAATGTATATGTGCTTTAAAATGGAGAGATTCAACTTAATCGGTATGGAAGGAACATGGTTAGTGCTAAGTAAAACCTGCTAGATTTCAGGCTGAAATTCTCTCTCTCAACTGAATTGGCAAATTACATTCTTCTCACCTCTCTTTTCTTGGTTCCAAATAGAATAGCTCTCCAGGACACTACTTTTGTTGTGATTTAAATAAATGTGCTAAGGCTTCCAAGATCCTTCTGGCCTACAAATACTCCCTGAGCATGAAGTTTTGCCATGAAGTAGTTCAGTCTCATTCTTCTCCTCTTTCCATTGTGCAGCAGTTTGAGCAGGTATTAGCAAGGTCGTTTATTTAAAGTTAAATTTCAACAGCCCATTTATATTACCTTTGTTTGTCATGGGTAAAAGATGTGAACTAACTTCAGTGTTTAGGAGAAGCTTACTTTGTGGACTGTGATGCTTGTCTACCAATGCTTGTTGACCAGTGGGTTGGTAAACAAAAGGAAGGGAAGATGCAAACGAATAACTTCTGCTACTCTTGTTCTTTCAGGCACATGTATGACCATGCTGCAAATATGTACCCGCAGTTAATTAAGAATCCCACCGTTCGAAGCGGAGTTCAGAATTTCATGGCGTATGTATTTAGTTATTAGAAAAGAAGTTATTCAAGACTTGGGGTTGGAGGGTGACAGAATTTTCAAGGATTTTTTTATTCTTTTCCTTATGGGCTAAAAAAAAATATGCTTTCTTTCCCTCTAATTGACTGCCATTAGTATGAAAGATGCAGTATTCCAGACCGCATCTGGAATATTGCGTCCAGTTCTGGGCTCCTCAGTTCAAGAAGGACAGGGAACTGCTGGAGAGAGTCCAGCGTAGGGCTGCAAAGATGATTAAGGGAGTGGAGCATCTCCCTTATGAGGAGCGGCTGAGGGAGCTGGGGCTCTTTAGTTTGCAGAAGAGGAGACTGAGGGGAGACCTCATTCATGTTTATAAATATTTAAAGGGTGAGTGTCACGAGGATGGAGCCAGGCTCTTCTCGGTGACAAACAATGATAAGACAAGGGGGAACGGACACAAACTGGAACACAGGAGGTTCCACTTAAATTTGAGAAGAAACTTCTTCTCAGTGAGGGTGACAGAGCACTGGACCAGGCTGCCCAGAGAGGTTGTGGAGTCTCCTTCTCTGGAGACATTCAAAACCCGCCTGGACGCCTTCCTGTGTAACCTCATCTAGGTATTCCTGCTCCGGCAGGGGGATTGGACTGGATGATCTTTTGAGGTCCCTTCCAATCCCTAACGTTCTGTGATTCTGTGAAAAAAAATTTCTAAAAGCACATTAAGACAGGCGTATGCCCTTCCCTAATTCTGATACCTTCAACGAAATGTTTAAAACTATTGCTACAAAAGGTTGTGGATAATGCCAATGAATTGTGCATGTCATTCTAGTCAAAATCCTTTTCTAAAAAGCTGGTATTTTGAATGTTACACCGAACAGCATGGTCTCTTGGCACCTTTATCTTTCTAGCACTGGGTAGCCTTTCCTTACTCTGTTAGGCTAGCACTTTGTTTATTCTACCGCTGATGTAAATTCTGTTGTAGTCACAAAAGTCCTGATTCCCTTTTCTCTTCAGCTGTGTAAATCAAAAGTAATTCTGCTCAAATAATGCAGCTACACTGGTGGGAAACTACAAGTGGGAGATGAGCCAGGCCAGGTACTGGGAGACTCAACTGTGATTACTGCTTGTTTAAATCTCCTTAGACTTATGCGTTCTTCCATTATGAATACTTCTGTGAAACTTTGCTAACTCTGGGGAACGTTTTTTCTATTTCTCCCTTGTCTTGTGCTTTCCACAAGGGGTTGCATATCTGACTAATTCTGTTATTGGTGCACGTATATAAAGTTGATTGTTTTTTAGCTTATCCAAACAGAGGAGGAAAAAACCAATCTTAGTGCTCCTTTACTATAATTCTTCAGCATTGCTGTCCTTCTTGTGAGAAAAATGGGCTAGCTGCTATATCAATCTGTGAGGTTTTATTCCAGAATGATCCAGCATAGCAGTGGTATCCCAAGATGCAATGTCGCAGGACAGATGAAATACTAGGTGGCCCTGTATGAATTTTCTATTGCCTGTGTGTCTTGAATTCCAGCATGGCTGCTTTACTTAATAGCAGCCTTGCATTATGGGCTGCTCTGTTGTCCTGCAAGTCGTTAGCCCTGAATGATCTTGACCATATTTCCTCTGACGCACTTCTTGCATCTTGTTACTTCCAGAAAGCTAAATCTGGCTGATTTTGTCACCCACTGTTGTGGTTTAAACCCAGTGCATAACTGAGCACCACGATACCCCAAAAAAGGGCTAGTCAAAATAAGGACTGGGAGGGCTTCTCACCACTTAAACAGGTCATAGGCAAAAGACACTCATCATAAGGAATAAAAAAAAAAACCAAAACCAAAACAATTTTAATTTGTTACTAAAATCAGAGTAGAACAATGAGAGAGACAACCAGATCTAAGAATCAAAACACTTTCCCCCCACCCCTCCCTTCTTCCCAGGCTCAGGTTTTGTTCCCGGTTCCTTCACCTTCCCCCTCCCCCTTTGTCTTGAGGCGCAGGGGGATGGGAATGAGGGTTTGCGGTCGGTCTTCCCACCATGTGCTTCTCAGGAGTAGGAAAAAAAAAAAACCTCAGCCCCGTGTCTCTCTCTGCTTCCATGTGGCCCCCTTTCCATAGGGGAAAAAAGTCTTCAAAAGCCCAATACAGGTCTGTCCACAGCTGCAGTTTCCCTCACACACAAAACTGCTTCAGCCCAAGTCCACAAAACTCCTATCTGGGTCTGCCCATGGTCACAGTTCCCTCACACACAACCAGTCGACCCAGCTCTTGCCACGGCTTTCGAAGGGGAAACCTGGGTTCTGCGTCCTCCTCCTCCTCCCTCTCTTTTCTTTCCTTCAAACCGACCTTGGTGTTCTTCAAAGTTATCCTCCTCGGGCTCCACTCTTTTCTCTGCTGCAGGTCTCTTCTGATGGTTCTGGAGATCCTGGCGCTCCCTCTCTTTTTTTTTTTTTTTTTTTTTTTTTTTTTTTTTTTTTTTTTTTTTTTTTTTTTTTTTTTTTTTTTTTTTTTTTTTTTTTTTTTTTTTTTTTTTTTTTTTTTTTTTTTTTTTTTTTTTTTTTTTTTTTTTTTTTTGGGGATGAAGCTGCAGCGGGCCTTAAGCTTAAGTTGTGGTCGGGGTCAGCCGAACCCAGCCGGGCAAGGCTGGGGCCGCGCTACCCACACGTGGGGCCGTGCTGGTCAGGGCAGGTGCCAGGGAGAGAGCGAGGCACGCCTTGCACCCCTTAACTACATGAATTCACAGGGGCGCTGATTGGCTTGGCCCTGGTGCCATAGACTGCTGGAAAAGTTTGCTTACTTGCCAGGTTCATTCTCTCTTATTTTTATTTCATTTTATATTATTTTATTTTAAATATTTTTCTTTCTGCTGTACATAATGCTGGATGTATAGAATACAGGAGGATGGAAGAGGCCAGAATCTGGTCCTAACTTAGGTTAACTGTGGTTCTTCTGTGGCCCTTTGCACACAGCAAAGGAGGGAGCTCTGGGAGATCCTTATAATGTTGGTTGCACTTCCTGTAGGGTCTGTGCAGCTTGTGTTGCCTCATCCTCTAAACCTGGGTTATTTGGCAAGTAACCTCTTGACTTGGTTTTGGCACATGGGATGGTTATTTGGCCTCCTACCTTTTCCTCAGAGGAGGATGGCAATGGTTCTTAGGCAGTGTTTGAGCACCACCAGCAGCACGCCTTCATTGCACTTGTATTCAGGAGAGAGAAATAGGCTCTTCAGAGGTCAGTCTGTTTTATCCTTAAATGGGGATTTAAAAAGGAAAGGTTCGTCTGACCTATCAGATGCTTGTTTCCTTTTACTGACCGTAAGGGGATGTTAGATCTCATCACAGAATGGTTTGGGTTGGAAGGGACATTAAAGATCATCTGGTCCAAACCCCTGCCATGGGCAGGGACACCTCCCACCAGACCAGGTTGCTCAAAGCCCTGTCCAGCCAGGTCTTGAACACTTCCAGGGAGGGGGCATCCACAACTTCCCTGGGCAACCTGTGTCAGTGCTTCACTGCCCTCACAGTAAAGGATTTCTTCCTAATATCTAGTTTAAATCTGCCTTTTTCCAGGTTAAAACCATTACCCCTTATCCTATTACTACATGGCCCTATATAAAGTTCCTCTTCAACTTTCCTATGGACCCCCCTCAGGTACTGGAAGGCTGCTATAAGGTCTCCCCAGAGCCTTCTCTTCTCCAGGCTGAACAGCCCTAACTTGCTCAGCCTTTCTTCATAGGAGAGGTGCTCAAGGCCTTTGATCATCTTTGTGGCCCTCCTCTGGACCCTCTCCAACAGCTCCATGCCCTTCTTGTGTTGGGGGTCCCCCATAGAGGTAGAGTCCAACTCTTTCTTTGAAGCTGAAGTCTGGTAGGGGCACGCTACTCTAGGGTACATTGCATAGATCTGAATGTTTCCACCCAGAGAACAGAGCATTTATGTCTGCAGGATTTCCAAAGCATGATTTGCCTCAAAACCCTAGGAAACTTAGATTATCTGGGTTGTAATACATTTGTCCCTTCCCTGCATTATCAAATATACTATAAAATAAAAACAAGAAAATCCCATCCTGTTTGTTCCTCTGCAGGAAACAAGATCAATGGACAAGACAGCAAATCAGAAATAATAAGGATGACCCCTTTTGGAGGCATGCTGGCTATATTATTGAACAGTTGGATGGTCTGTACATGGGAGCCCTCGAGTGGGCTAAACTACACAAACAAACAGTAAGATTACTGCATCTCTTTTCAGTAGCTGGGGATGGGATGTCAGAGGACAAAGATGGGAGAAAGGAGTCTGATAGTTGAAGAAGGAAAAAAAAAGAGGAGGATAATTAGTGACAAGTACTCGTTCTGCATACCATTCTACAAAAACTTCAGTGTAGATAATGTGACTGAGCACTCGGGTCATGTCACCACAGGTCCTCTGCACTGGACTTGAAACCCTGGGTATTCACATGCTGCTCGGATTGGGGCTGACTTTTTTTTCCTTGTGAATGTTGGAAGGACAGACACTTCTCAAGTGCTTGCTGTCCTCACTTTACGATTGTTACTGAGCAAATGACCCTCTAGGTATAAAGAGTACCTGCAACAGCATGAATCAGCATGTAAGAAGTGTGTTAAAGCTTTCATTCTTATTTCCAAGCATCAGATTTCAGATCTTAAAAGCCTCTCTATTTTGTACTATGTTTTGTGTTGCTGAATTTCCTTTTCTGTCTTCTGTCTCCCATTACAGAATATATGGCCAGTAAGGCAGGCCAAATGGGGTATGGAGTTTTTGTTTGTTTTGTTTTTGTTTTCTGTGGTTTGGTTGGTTTTTTTTTTTCAATTCAATTAGAATTGTATCCCAGATCAACAGCTTGTGTGCAATAGCAGAGCTCCTTTAACTCCAGTAGAGCTGTTGTAATTACAGTGCTGTCCTTAAGTGCAATGTCTAATAGGTTTCTCAATATGAGAGGGAGGACTTGAGTAGTTGTAGTTGACCCCTTTTGTCTTGGTTTAATCATATCAAGAATTTAGAGAAGCTGTGAGTGCTAAATAATAGTTGGGTTTTAATAAAACACACATCTCTTTCTTGCATAGAACTTTCTCTGGGGCTTTCATGAACAGGGAATTGGCTTAAACTAAAAGAAAAGACTGTTTACAATAATGGAGAGATCCATCCTGAGTTTTAGGGAAGATACTAAGAAATTACTTTCTAGGAAAAAACTTAATAATTCCCTTTCATAACACCTGAATCTGAAGAGCTCTGCAAAGCTCAATTTTTTTTAGCTGTTTCAGAGTAATTTGGATTTAGATGAGAAGAAAGGAAAGTGCTAGTTTGTGCCTGAGCTATTTCTTTATCATAGGCATGTTCAATCTGCAACGTGTATTCTCTGCTACTTATTTAACTGCGAGTTTGATACTAAAATGCACTGATCTCTGAAGTGATTGAGTCATTCTTAATCCTTTATTTGTCTGTTTCATCAGTATGCCTATATAAAAACGATGCATTTAGTGAAAGTTCAAATATGTTGTTCAGTCTGGAATATCAGTGTCCTCTATTTTTGAATTATGTGTAGTAGATATCTATAGTTCTTAACCCAGATGTGCCTGGAGCAGGTAGTAGGATTTATTTCGACTCCTTCCAATGCCATTCACAATTTTTAGCTTTTGGCATTATCACCTATGTCAAAACCCCAAAACCAAACCAAGACCCAACACATGACAGGCTGTTTTTTTTTGCCTAATGTTCTACCTGCTATTAGGAAAATCTATGCATGCTTCTTCTAAATACTTCTAATTACTCTGTAATTATTCCTTTATGTGCAGAGGGCAATTTTTCCTCAATGTCCTAAGCTTCAAAAAGGCTGAGTGCTGCAGAAGAAAGGCTGGGAAGTCTTACTTTTTCCTCTTAACTCCCAAAAGATCAGAGACATGGGGAAGAGAAAGAGAGGAGGAGATGGATTTCGAAGTTCTTATATTCCCTCCCCTCCACAACAAATGCTTGTACATGAACAAAGTGCTTTCCTGAACACCAAGAAGTTGGTTGGTTAACAAGGATAGGGCAAAAGATGGAGAAAAGGGGCTGTGCTTATAAAGTGTGGATTTCAACAATGAGCAAAGTTGAACGAAACTGTTCCCTTTTCAGGAGAACGGAAACAAGCTGTATCAGTTGCTAATCTGCTTTTAATTTTGTCCCATGTCAAGGTTTCTTATCAGGTTTCTCATCAGCACTACACATACCTTTTCAAACTTTAAAGTAGTTGGAGTTTTACATGTGATGGATTAGTTGGTGTGCACTTATTTGAGAAAGACAAGTCAAAAGATCTGACTTTCAGTTGTCCTGTCCAGTGCACAGTAGTTTGAAGCTATGCCAAATCCATATAGTGCTTAAATGAGACTTGGTTCATGTACACACAGGTCACTCTGAAATGTTCCAATTTCCTTTTCTTCTCTAAACTTCAGGTCTCTGAAGGTTTCGCTTGAAAATTGTAGAACCTGTCTGCCACAAATCACTGCGCCTTATTACAGAAAGAAAATCCGGTGTGGACTCTGTACTATTTGATAGTAGTACTATCTATATATTTTATTTTATTCCTATGTGTATGAAGCATATGTTTTGTAGTGTACTCTTCTAAGCTTTTCTTTTTTAATTGTATGAAGTCTGGTTTCCTGCAGGGCTGTTTTAGGTAGGTGCTTTCATTGAGATCTGCATGAAAGTAGTGTGTATTGTGGACTTCTCTACTTTGGATTTGATATTTACAGGTATCATTAAGAACGATGTCAAAATCTGAATACATTTTCATGTTAAAGCGTGAAATTATTCTGTCTGGTTTGGCAACATTTTATATCCAGTAAACAAACCCAACCCTTTTGTCAAGACAATTTCTGAAGGAGGGCCACTCAAAGAACATTAAGCCTTTTCATCTGCCTAATGCTCTACCAACGCTGTGATTAATCTTGGGCTTGTCTACACAGGGAAATTACTCCTGAATAAGGAGGTGTCAGAGTTTTTAGTGGTACACTAATTTTAGGACAGCTCTCTATTTGCACATCCTTATTTTGTATTGAGAATGCTCATGCATGGGGAAGTTACTGGAAACAGTTGTTACAGAGTGTCTATTTTGATGTCCCATGTAGATAAGCCTTTAAGGCTGGTTCTCTCCTACCTGTTCTTCTAAGTTTATTTCTCCCTGCAGCTGATGTAACTCAAACTCAATTTGACTTTTTTTTGCTATTCAGGACAGTACCCTAGAGGAAGAACCACACATTCTAGCAAAATAACTTTTCTTGTTGTGGCTATACCACCTCCCTGCTTGTCAATTTAGCTCATTCATCCTTCTTTAGGATGTAAACCATGCATGCAAGCAGTTTTCCTCACATTGCTGTGTGAGATGGGAGAAGGTGATTACAAAGATTCTAATATGCCCTTTATTATGCATTTGTTATTATGCACACTTTTTTTGGTCAAATTCTTGCTGGTGGACACTGATTAACTCCTCCCAGAGAAGACTGCTCCATATATCCTGGAAATCAGCTGTAGTAATTCCCAAGCTGGGGTTCTCAGCCTTGTGGCAGACACCTCAGGCCGCTCCTGAAATTCCCAAATTTGACCTGCTTTGCAGATGCCCAAGTCTTATATTTGAGAGAAGGAGCTCTGAGCAGTGTGCTCATGTGATGTCCCTGACCATCAGACAGTCTTGAACAGAAAGCCAAGTTTATCCAAGCAGAGCAATGAGTTCTGGGAAATAAAGCAGAACAAAATTTGCTTGCCTCTCAGAAGGAGAATAACAGAACCCTTGTGGGTACTTAACAACCTAGTTCCTCTTTTACTACTCTGGTATTTTGGGTGGCTTTGGGAGGCGACAGCCTAATCTTATCCCGTGGAGTCCTAGGAATTTATCTATCCTTTGTTTCTTTGTTTGAGTGAGTCTTTCTTCCTGCTTTCAGGCCACCTTTCTGTGTGTATAGTTCTGACAGCTTCCTTGCTTGACATCTCCATTCAAACTTGAATGGACTTCCTAGTAGTTTCTGAATTTTTGACTTGAAATGACTGAGACATGTGAAATACTTTACTTTTATAAAGTATGCAGGCAATTCCAAGTGATGCTGCAGCAGTATCAGCATAGCTACCTGTACATGTTGCAATGAAGGCAGGTTTTATGGAGGAGAATATATACTTGCCAGATGGATGGCAAATAAAATTAAAATGTCTCAGGGCTGCCTGAGGAGTCTCATATGCAGTCCTGTTTGCACCCCTCCTGGTGGTAGTGTACAGTAATGCCCAAGTAAATTCGACATTGCAAAACAGCTTCTCATTGCATGGTGGGTTTGCAGACTTTTAAGTGCAGCTGGATGGTGGGAAAAATGTGCTGAAACAGTGCCTATCTATATGGATTCCAGTGAGATGGCAATTGCTGGGACTTGTTTGTAGATGATTTATACCACTGAGCTGCTTAAAACGATCCAAAGTTACATCTCGTGATGTTTATCAGTTATCTTTGTTTATCTTTGCTGCTTCCTGTCTGGGTCCTTGCAGCAAAACCAGAATGAGCTAAAGCAATATAACATACATGAAAGTTTGCTTTGGATTTCTTCCTCAAATTATAGCTGCTTGTTAGGGCCTTCTGCAGTGATTTCAGCTGTGAGAATGGCTTATTTCTCTCACTTGTCTTGGTAAGCATTGTGGGAAGCTTTAATTCTTTCCCCTGGGATAAATGGAGTGGAGTTTACATTAGTTTTGGTTTTCCTCTTGGTTACTCTTTCTGCCAAAACAGTGGATGTATAATACAGAATTCAACCTTCTGAATGCATAGTAAATGGATTTGATGCTGTTTAACTTTTCCATGTTCTTGTCTCCCCTTTATTGGGGTTTGTAGAGACGTCAGCTGTGTGGTTTAATAACAGTGATTTACATTGCAAGCAATGTGTGTCTTTGCTATATGATTATGTCCCATTCTAGAATTACTATTCATAGCCCTACAGTGATGTGTGTTCTGACTTCTTTTCCTTAAGCTTTGCCTTAACTAAAGGCATGGTGCAAGGAGAACAGGAAAGATTTAGAAAACAGTCTTTGAAGGTTGAGGTTAGACCATTGTTAAGCTCTTATTTTTGAAGAGGCAAGTTAAGATAAGGTCCTGAAGAGCACGTTGCACAATGAGCTGTGTAGTTAACCCTGGTTAGCTCTAACCATAAGGGATTTTTGCAAGCATGTAGCATAGTGGAGTGCCTTTTGACTGACTTCCTCTCTTCAGCTACTTCCATACGTGATTAGTATTGTTATCATGTCTTCCTCCTCTCATTTGTTTCCTCCTCCACAGTCCTGAGGTTGTCTTAAATCATGGTCTTCATACACATCCAAAAACTCCAAGAGTATTTGTTAATGTAAAGTTCTTCAAAGGTGAACAAAAAAATAAGTTGAAATCTTACTATTACCCCAGAGTAGCAGTAACAGCAGACTGATTGATGAATCTGATCAGTAAGACTGATTGGATTTGCTGTTTGCAAAGGGACATCGAAGTTTCATTCACCAGTCACTGCTGGTGTCTCCTTTTTTCCATTAAAATGCTAGCATTGGTAATACCACTATTAGGGATAGATCCTTAAAGATACATAGGTGCCTAATTTGATTCTGAGTTTCAACATCTGGGCCTTGTGAGCAGGTATTTCATAAACCACATGAGAGCTTTCTTTGAGAGCAAAAGAAAAATTCTAACAGCTGAGACTGTCTTGATGTGTCTGTCTGAAAGTGCTTTTTGTGGTCTTTCTTTTCTCCCTTAGCCACTGAGCATCTTTGATGTCCAATTTCTGAATGCAGTTGGAGACCTGTTGGACCTCATTCCTGCGTTATTTGAGTATTCTGCACGGGGTGGACAATGCAATGTGGAGCCAGGAGGCCATGGGAAATATCAGTGGGATATGGGTCACTGCTCTGCACTCATCAAGGTGAGCACCAAGAACTTCATCTGCAGTGACTGTGTTGTCTGCAGAATCATGAGCCTGTGTCTCTGGAGTCTTTGTTTTTCTCGCATGTGCATAAAGAGACTTCTGTCAATCAGGGTGCTTTTATGCACTTGTCATTTGTGCCTTCATAGGTTTCTGGGTCTAGTTTTGCTCACTTGTGTTCAAGGGCAGGGACAAACTAAACCAAACCTAACCAAAACCACAGAGGTTGACAATGAAAAGCTACTAGAATTACTAGGGAATGGGGAACTACCATGGAGAGGAGACTGCAAGATGGTAACTTGTTTCACCCAGCTAAGTGAAGTCTGAAAGAGAATATTGTGAATGTCTACAAATACACTGGGCAAATAAGCAGGGAAGAAGGGAAGAGGACTACTTAAACTGAAGGACAGTACTAGTACAAGAACAAATGGGTGCGAGTGGCTGATATTTTCCGAGTGTTAACAGTGATAATCTGGAATGGCTTTCCAATGGGAGTAATGACAGAAAAAATGCTTTTAAGGTGTCTGATACATCATGGTGGCAATTAAATTTTTCAGTTAAAATTATCAAGGATCTAGTCAGCATATGGAGACTATGTGTATCTTAGTGCAACAATATTCACCTTAAATTCAGAAGCATTCATTCAAGCACTTGCCTACAGCAAGAGGTTTCCGAGCTAACAACAAATCTTAGAACCAGGAACATACTTTGAAAAGATGTGCTATCGATATATACATTTACCTTTTCAAAATGAATTTACCTGTGTTTGTTTCTGTACTTTAAAGTCACCCAGAGGCATTTTGACAGAAATGGCTTGTTCTAAGGTAATGCTGGATATATTTACACATTCAGATCAGCTCTACAAATACAAGTATTCAAGAGGAAACCAGGCAAACAAAACACTACGTGTTGCATGTGTCCCAGAAATCCCTAAGCTATTTCATTTTGAAAAATAACTAATTATCTGAAAACAACACGTAGGCAAGAATAATTTCCAAAGGTTTCAGTGATTCATTGTTGAGTACACAGTTAAAAGCACAAGAATCTACCCCTTCTTGAACAATGCAATTAATCAAACTACTTAAACTGTGAGAACAACTAGTTTTGTCAAGTACGAAATATGCAGACTACAGTAGGGTCTGAAATTATTCATCTTTCTGGTTCTGTTTTCCAGGTTCTACCTGGATATGAGAATATCTATTTTGCCCATTCCAGCTGGTTTACATATGCAGCCACACTGAGAATATATAAGCACTGGAACTTCAATATAGTTGATCCAGCCACCAGCACCAGCCGTGTCTCGTTCAGCAGTTACCCAGGTAAAGTCAAGATGCCCAGAACAATGTAGACAGCCAAGGTGGCATGGGCCATCTTTACTGTCTTACTACTGCATCTTACTGCAGATGTCTTGTCTATAAAAAAGGTGATACCTCAACAAGCACTGGCTTCAAACTAATTTAAAGCTTTTAGCCACCAAGAGGACAGAATGTTGTCTTCAGTTTTCTGAATGTCATCGTCTTTTGTTGTTGATTAATCACCTTCAGTGCTCTGAATAGTACTGGTTAAATATTCTATCTCTGGCACAAACGTGCTGGTTTGCATTCTGCTGGTAGAGTCTGCAGTCATCTCAGCTGCTGAACTTCTCACCTTGCCCATAGCATTCGCATGTTTGGTAATAAGTTTTGAACACTTCTGTTTACCACTGTGGTGTGACTCATGCTGTAATGGGATTATCAGAGACTGACCATTTGAAATGGTATCAACTTTGGTGCTGCGTTAGCAAACCCTCAGTTGTGGGTTTTTTGGTTTTGTTTTGGTTGGTTTTTTCCCCTCTGCATTTCTCTCTTCCAGACACACTGAGCTGTTGTGGAAGGAAGTATTTTTTGTTTATTTCATGTGTTAGTAATATAGCCAGCCAGAATACTTAAAATCTCCCTCAGGAAGATTAGGCAGCGTATAATAGTCTCAAGTTTCTTGGAAGAATGTTAGAAATTGCAGCAGTTAATGTTTCAGTGTAAAGTACGTACTCTCACTAGAGTAGCGCCAAGAAATGTGAACGTGAAAAAACAAAGCAAATCTAAGACTCTCAGGAGTAAGCGTTGCATAAGTTTTTAAAGGTGGAATTTCAAATTCAAAACTACCCAAACACTTGAGAATCTCCATAAACTTTTAAAAGTGAAGTATGTGCCATAGGAGACTGTCTGATCCTGATGAAATTTTGTTGGCTGATGATTTCAAAACATGCTGTGTTGAATTACCATGTTTGCCTTACTACAAAGGCAAGGGTCCTTCAAGGCAGGGACTCCTGAGATTGTGACTGGGAAACTGTTTTGAAAAGCAGTTGCATTCATTTTAATGAAAGCAATTTTTCTATTTTTCTTTTTTTTTTTTTTTTTGTGGTCTTTCAGTGAGCCTCAGGAACACAGCCTTTTCTGACGACTGAGATTTCTGCTTTGAGGAAAAGGTAGAGGCATTCTGACAAATGCCCTGACTGTATGGCCTCTCAAGAGCTTGGGTTTATCTCAGATTCCCTGGGTGGAATTACGCTCGTTTGTTGCAAGGAGTTTTGCCAAGCCCGTGTAACCTCATAGAAAGCCAAGGTTTCTGGCTGAGCTCTGTTCATCAGCTGAATGTACAGAAGGTTTTGCACAGGAGGTTTTTCTGGATCTCGTATCTCTCAGCAGAAATACTGCTGGGGATCCTTCAGGAGAATGTGGCTCCGTTTTGCAACTGTTGCATTGTGCTGCAGATTCAAATTAGGGATCAGGATCAGCCATCAGCATTTATTATTTTATTTTTAGTGGGTGTCTGAGATGACGTCTCTGGGATACTTTTGTGGATTCTTTGTATAAAGAGAAATCACAGAATATTAGGAGTTGGAAGG
>NW_010201551.1:0-5292 GCF_000695765.1 Mesitornis unicolor
CCTTCCCGCCGACCGCGGCCCCTCGCGGCGCGGCGCGGAGCACAAAGCGCGGGCACCCGCGGCCCAAAAAACCGCATCGCGGGGGTAAAAAGGCGGAGGGTGCCCGGGTACCCGGCCCTCCGCAGCCCCCAGCCCCGCAGACTCCTCCCGGCACCGCTCCCAAAACCCCTCAGCTGCTTCTGCCGCCTGGCAGAGTTCAGGGGATGAGAACAAGGAGAGGAGAGGGGGGGAAAAAGAAAAAGCTAATGACCCATAATTGCCATGATAGTGGAATAGGGCCCGGGCAGCTGTTTTACATTCCCGGTATGTATAGTATGCAAATATCTACAAAGGGCCGACACAGTTTCTCTATTGTGCATCCTGAGGGTAACCAAATTAGCCTTTGGCAACCATGGTAATTGGGAGGTGCTGTTCCCATTAGGAGTCCTGCAAATTATGAAGAAAAATGGACCAAAGGCTTTGTCACAAATAATAATGCCGAGAAGAAAAGAGCAGGCGGCCGTCTTTGCTTTCCTTTGCTTGCTTTTTTTTTTATTTCCACATTGTGTTGTTAATACCTCTCTGTTTAGTAATAAGAAAACAGTCCTCGCTGCCCTGCCGGACCCTCCTGGGCTTTCCGCGGCAATATTAACTTCTGGGGAATACTAAATACGGGACAGCAACATCAGTTGCGAATTCCCCAAGCAGAAGCCTCACGACCAGACACCGTGTGCAGTCAGACAATGCTGCACTGCTCTGAGCCGCGGGAGGCAGAATTAGGAAGGAAATTTTAAAAAAATAACCAAAAAAACCCCTAAACACTGAGCTCATACACTTGTCTGCACAGGACGAAATAGGACGCACAGCGCCTGCTAAGTTTTTCCTCCCTAACTTTGATTCACGCAGCTAAACACAGATTTGTTCTGTGAATCACCCAACTTAGCTGCACAAGAGGCTACGTTTTCCACTAATGATTTGAATTTGTCTTTCACTTTTCCCACCTTCTTTGATCATCCCATACTTCTCAATTCTGGCACGCACTGCACTGTTTGATTGTTACGATCTACTAAAAAATTCACAACTGCCAACTTTTTGAGTGGAGCTCTCGGCTGTGACACCTCGAGTCAATGCCAAAATCATGAAGTGCTTTTGTCTTTCACTCCCTCGAGGAACAGGGCTCACAGCTCAGGCCTGGGAACACGGCACCGGAGCCCTGCAAAGCACAAGGGTCTGGACAAAAATCACACGGACAGTGAAAGTAAGACCAAAACAAAGCAAGAAAAAACCCCAAACCTCACAGCCCAACTTGGGTTTTTGGGTTCTTTTTGGTTCAGTACAAAAATCGGAGCAAGGTGCATCACGAGCTGAAGAGCGCAGCTACCAAAGCTCATCCGCAGCGCCCGTTCTAGGCCAGACTCCTGCTCCACGTTTTATCTGGCTTTTGCCCAATATCTGGATTTAGGAGAGCAAAAAGCAATACTTACGGACTTGGCATTTGTGCTTAAAGCAGTCTAACACCACGTCAACACGACACACAAACTTTACAAGTCATAAAGAGTTCTCTCCTAGCAAGGGAGGTTCAAACACCCACCACAGGAACAGTTCTCGTTGTGCTGGCACTAATTAACGGGCTGGCACTAATTAACGCACTGGGTCGGGTGGGGGACACCCGGTTGTGTGTAACGCACCTCGGCCGATGGTTTCTGCCCAACTGGTCCATGTGAATGCTCACTCCAAGGGGCTGGAAATGTCCCCGCAGCCCCGGGCCTTTCCAGAACAGCAGCTCCATGGATGGACAGACCTGGCGATGGCTGCAAACCCCAGATCGGCCATTTCCACCAAAATCATAGGGAAAAAATGATGATAACCAAGCCTCGCATAGAACGGCAGCGTTTTAATTTTTCATGCCCTGACTAACTCTTCATCTTAAAACCACCGCAGCAAAAGTCTTAACCCCAGGTCTTTATTTTTTCATGGTTTCCCCTCAGGGCCTCTTTAAACAGCCGGCAGAAGAGTCACTTCCCCGCCAGTGCAGTTGGCACGCCTGCAAGTGTACTTAAAGTTTGCGTCTGATCAAGTTATGTGTATTGGATCTGAAACCAGTTAGTCAATTCCTTCAGGTCCCTAAGTGGCGATTTGTGGTAATGTCTACATCAATACCAACAGAGCGGTTTGCTGGCTGGTTTACGTAAAGCAAATGTCTGAAGGATGGAGGGGCTGCCTCCAAGGGTTCTCTCAGTTAATGGAGATGTGGCTGGGAAAGAAACGCGCAGACACAGAACGAGCGCGGCTTTAAAAGGGCCATCGCTCACCCGGCACAGCCCCGAGACGGTGGCGGGTACGCATCCGGCCCCTGGCCCGGCTCTGGGTGGGCTCTGATGGGTGCTGGGGTCGCTGCCCTCCAGCACCACTCGGATCCCTGTCCTGGCACCAACAGATACAGCACTTCTGCATTCGTTCAAATAGAGTTTTTTCAATTATGGGGTTTTATTTTCTTTTAAGCCGCAATCCTGGTCTTTCCCTCCTGCATTTTCATGCTCCTCGGGCTCCAAATGGGGGATACAGGCCACAGGTTTGAGAAAGGAAAAGGTCAAGAAAACCAAACAGAACCAACAGACCAACCCAAAACCCCCACACTGGGTAAAGCGTAACGACAAATAAGAAAGGGCAAAAGATGTTAGATGGGAATAAGGTCTGTGTGGCTTATGCACACACTTACACCGTGCCAGTGGGAAGCGAGCAATGCCCAAACCAGTACATGGTGTGGTGAGTGGGGAGCGAGCCCCATGGAGGGGATGGATGTGGGAGTGTGAGCAAACGGAAGGGCATCACAAGACAGAAACGCACCCATGGGTGATGCACACAAGCCCGTGTTATGGCACATTGTCTGTTAGATTTCAGACCGCCATGCCCTGCAAAAACACATCCAGAACAACCACCTTCATCACAGCAGAGGTGCCACCTCACATCAGCTGCCCTCAGCACAGCCAAGGACTGCAGAGGTGACTCTGGACACCACCCGGTTATTTGGGATGATCACCCCAAATTCACCAGGGATGCTCCCTGGCACAGCCCATTCCCGGGGGATCCATGCACCCCGGCCATGCCCGCAGGGGTGCGGCGCCCACGGGCGACTCCACCGCGTCCCGAGGTGCCCGGGGAAGGGATGGGCTCCATGGCCCAGCTTCAGAGTAAAACCCCTTGACTTCCAACCAGCTCTGCACTGATCTACACCTTGTTATGCCATTTAAAGACACTGCCTCAAGTGAGCCACCAGCAACTCAAACCTCAACTCCAAGAACTGCAGCTATTTACTGCAGCCAACCCAGAGACAGATTTGGGAGCACAGATCCCGTCTCATGCAAAACCACGGCACCAGCGACCTCCCGGGGCTCCCCAGCCCCAATTTCCCCAACTTCACAACACAAAGTTTGGCTGCTCCCCTCCACCCCCTGTGGCCCCCAAACCCCTGCTCTGCTCCAGCGCCACAACACGCTCGGGTACCACAGGTTTTCAAGCCGCTGCCAGTAACCAAGATGCTTTTCCAGACCATTACTGGTACCATCTGAGACTTCATGATTAAACAAACAAACAATTAGCAGCAGCAGAAAAAAACCAAAATTGAGTCACCAAAGAGAACATTTCCAGGTCTATCAAACCTCCGCAACCTCAGTTCTTCCACAGACGGCCAAGGGGGTTTTAGCAGCGCTGTTCAAGGCATTTTCAAACTACAGTCGCATTTTCTCTTACTGAGAGATCCAGCCCAACAAGAAGAGTGAGTTATTTTGTGGGGAAAAGGCAGGCTGGAACGATTATTTATTTTTTCAGATAATATTCCTTCACTAGGAAGACAGATTCTTTTCCCTTTCGTTTATAATTTGAAGTTTTAATTTCAAAGCTTCAGCGTACGCATCGCAAGAACATCGTAAATGCCACTTTCTGTAAGTTCTTGCTGTTGTTTCGGACCTCCCCGGCCCAAAAAGATCCCCAGCTCCGCACACCAGAGCTGCTGCGGCCGGACAGGAAGGGGGACCGGGGAGGAGGAGAGGGCTGTTTACTCAGGAGTGTTTGTTTATGGTAAACACAACGCTCAACAACCCCTGATCGTTTTTGCAAGGTAACAGGCAGCACGCGTGGTGTTTGTTATCGTTTTGGGGGTTAGCGCCTGGGTTTACCTTCCTTTTTGTTGTTCTTTTCAGATCAAACAGCGAATGATTGGCAGGAATCCTGTAAATCTTAAAGAATGCTCGTTTATCTTCCTCGTTTCCCTCCTATACTTTCAGAGATTAGTGGATGTAATATTTAAATATGAATGAGGAAGAGCTCTTGGATTCCCACACTTGCAGTGCACGATGGCGATCTGCATGGCGGGGTACGGGGATGCGGTGAACGCATTCAAGGTGCAGGGCGATGTGACAGCCCTGGCTCTGCTGTGGTGTCCAAGAGCCCAATTTGTGACCAGGAACCGGAGAAGTCTGCATTACCGACACGTGTGGTATTGCCCCTCCATTACGGACATCCCTGAGAAATAACACTGAGGACTTCTTAGAGTCACAACATTGTTCATTTGTTTTAAAATTTTTATTTTAAAATTTTTATTTTGAAAGTTATTATTATTTCTTTTATTTACTTTATTAAATTATTTTTATTTTTAAATTTAAAAAAAATCTCAAATTTTAATTATTCTACCCGAGTCAGATTTATGGCAGGGTATGTGGTAGGCTTACGGGACAAAGCTACTTCATAAAACACTTGCAAAGTGCATTAAAAGAAGAAAAATAATGGAACTATGATATTCAAAATATGTGAAATCAAATCTAAAGGCCCATCTCAGTAATTATCTTCACGAAGACTACGCAGACACCTGCCTTTCTGCAAATGCAGTTTAACTGAAGATTATCACAGAGAGCAATAAAATGAGAGTTAACGTGCTACCAACACAGCAGTGCTCAGTACTTGAAACAAACAAAGACCGATGGATCATTAGTTTGGTTTACGTACATGGGAACAGAATCCACTCGGGCCGTTCCTCGCTGGAATTTGGGGGTTTGGCCATGGCCATGGCTGCGGCGCCGTGCTCCAGCACCGTGAGCAAACGGGGAGGATTTCACCACATTACTGCCAAATTCTGATACCTCAGCGGCTCCAACCTGGGTGCATGGGACCAGTGTGAGCTCCTTCAATATTTATCCCTTCCCAACGCACAAACTCATCCTCCTGGATGCAGGAGAAGAAAATCTCCCTCAGTCACTCATTTGTGGTACCAAGGAGGCGATAACAAAGCCCAAGTATCCTTCAGTTCAGGGATGGGCC
>NW_010201551.1:5307-5702 GCF_000695765.1 Mesitornis unicolor
AATTAAACCCAAACCAAACCCAGGAAGGGTTTTGGTTAGGGAGATGTCAAGGGGCTCTTCCTACCGATGTCCCCTTCACCTCTGGCACAATGACTCCCAAATCCCAAGTAACGATTCCCTCTTCCACTACAGATGAGGGCACCGGGGCAGGGGGAAGGGGACAGCACCTCTGGTTAGTCCCATATTTCAGTCACAGGGCAATACTAAATGGGCTTGGAGCAAGAAAATGCCTTTTTTTTTTTAATTTAAAATACTATGATTAAGTCTACCTGGGAGCCATCTCCTTCCCCAAAACCACCCCAAAAGTGACGGCGTTTCTGTGGAAAAAAATGCAGTGTTATTAAACAAAAATAATACATTTAAAAAAAAAACAAAAACAAGCCAAAGCAAAACCT
>NW_010201551.1:5938-11918 GCF_000695765.1 Mesitornis unicolor
GGCGGCTCCCAATTTATTATTATTTTGTTTTCAGCTACGTGCATCGGCTGAAAAACCCCCTCGGTTTATTCCTTTTGGGTCATACGAGCGAGCCAGTGGCAAAAATGATAATATATGAAGGGAGAGAAGGAGAGGGAGAAAGAGAGGAGGGAGGGAGAGAAGCAAAAGGCTTTCTATTATTCGGGACACTGGTGATGCACACTGAGGCAGTTGGAAGATTAAATTAAGTATTATATCTGCTGACCCCATTGCCATGGTTACCGGACAGCGGAAAATATTAATTAAACCAAGCCTTTTCAGCTGACATACCAGAAAAAAAATGCTAAATATAAATATATATGTACATATTTGCTGCTCTGCCATGCTAATGCGTAACGCCAGCAACCAGACCACCTGATACCGTCATGATAAACACATTTAAAATATCCTTGCAGCACGAGAAGGCTGATGTCACCCTGGCGAGCGGGGCTGCATTGCGCACGCTCTCCCTTCAGCCCATTAAAAATGGAATTTGAATAAGGGACGGTAACGGCGTGCAGGGCGCCGGGGTTTTCGGGGGGCTCTTCCTGCCGGGAACTGAGGCACCAGGGCAGCGGAGGGGACGGGGAGCCCTGCCAGGGGATGGGGGTGAGGGGCCGGACCCTCGGCCAGCACCAGGCCCAGCAACGCCAGCCCACACGGAGACAAATGTGCCGTGTCCAGGCCGAAATAAAATTAAAAAAATAAATAAATCAGTTCCCAACAACTGCACCCTCAAACCAGCAGCAGGGCTGAGGTCTTGGTCTGTCCATTGGGATGTGGCCCTGCCTTCCCGTGAGGGGGCCACTGCCCCGTGTGCTGCGTATGGACACGCATACACGCACCGAAAGACAACAGCCGGGTATCGAGGCCACAGCAAACGTTACTGAGCTGGAAAGACAACGTGGCTGTGTTACTGCAGAGCGTGTCCCGCTGCACCACAAACACCCACGGTGGTCGGTGTCTGCAGCCCATGGCACCGCCAGGTCCTCCCGGGATGGGGCTGGGGTGTGAGAAGCCTCTGAGGCTTTTGGAAAGGGAAAAACGCAGCCAAAACCAAAACGTGTCACTGATAACTATAATGCTGATATTCAACCCCTTCTATTATTTTAACTCTAAGCTTAAACCCAGAAATGGGAATAACACCATATGTTATAACACTGTCAATGCAGTAAATCACTGGCATAACCAAAAAGGGAACCAAACCCCTCATTCTCTGCTTTAGCCATGCATTAAAAAGGCCATGTCATATGAAGACAGCATTTTCTCCCACTCAACGTGTCCATTTTCCCTTTGTTGCCATTATTTCGGCAGCGGTGCACATGGGGAACCCTGGGCAGAAGCACAAATGTGGCTGCAGTCACCCCCTTTCCCCCAGCATTGCCCCACGAGCGGCTGGGAACCACAGCCCCACAGCACAGCCATGGGGATCCACAGCCCCGTCCCACAGCCATGGGGATGGGGGGATCCACAGCCCCGTCCCACAGCCATGGGGATGGGGGGATCCACAGCCCCGTCCCACAGCCATGGGGATGGGGGGATCCACAGCCCCGTCCCACAGCCATGGGGATGGGGGGATCCACAGCCCCGTCCCACAGCCATGGGGATGGGG
The DNA here is from genome assembly GCF_000695765.1 of Mesitornis unicolor. Lineage (NCBI taxonomy): Eukaryota > Metazoa > Chordata > Aves > Mesitornithiformes > Mesitornithidae > Mesitornis > Mesitornis unicolor. Next base: position 7,569 of record NW_010201551.1, read on the forward strand.
GGATCCACAGCCCCGTCCCACAGCCATGGGGATGGGGGGATCCACAGCCCCGTCCCACAGCCATGGGGATGGGGGGATCCACAGCCCCGTCCCACAGCCATGGGGATGGGGGGATCCACAGCCCCGTCCCACAGCCATGGGGATGGGGGGATCCACAGCCCCGTCCCACAGCCATGGGGATGGGGGGATCCACAGCCCCGTCCCACAGCCATGGGGATGGGGGGATCCACAGCCCCGTCCCACAGCCATGGGGATGGGGGGATCCACAGCCCCGTCCCACAGCCATGGGGATGGGGATGGGGGGATCCACAGCCCTGTCCCACGGCATGGCCATGGGGATGGGGGAGCCACAGCCCCGTCCCATGGTGTGGACACACACGGACACACACAGACCCCTGCCCGGGCTCCCCAGCGCAGCAGGTTGAGCTCACGAGTGTAAATATGCGTGTAAAATATTTTATAGATTAGACAAAACAAATGTTCTGGTTCATTTGCAGCTCTGTAAAAACAGAGCCAAATTTACTGAAGGCATAAACAAGCACATTATTTCATTTTTAAAACGTTAATGAAGAACGAGATTGTTATTTGTTCTTGGTCTATTTTGTGATTCCAGCCAATAGTTCTAGTGATAATTATCAACTGTTTATATTTAGATAAAAGCAGTCCATATGGCAATAGCAGAACAATCTGATGTTTAGATCCTCCGCTACATGTTTTCTATAAATAATATGATTGAATAACTGTAACAAATTATTTCATCAGTCTAAAAGCAGATAGCAATATGTAACAACTAAGAAAGCCATTTACTCATTATCTGCAAATAATAAATACCTTCCCGAGTACATTTAACACTTAGGAAAACACAAAAATGTAAAAATACAGATATGAACCCATCGATGTTTACACGAACTTATCCTAAAATTTACTTCACAGCTTCCCATGAACGCACACAAAGCATCAGATGGGCTCTGATGATAATTACAGCACCTGCCTGATTTTGCACACACCAATGCTGTTATTTGAGGTTTGGATCCCAATCCTGCCCAAAAACCATCGCACTTTGAACTGTCCCACCAGTCTGCAGGTCCTGACCTCACCAACGCCCCTCCTAAAGGGCCCTCGATCTGTGACTTGGGGGCCAACTCGATTTGGGACATATCCAGAACCTCCATTAATGCCAGAGAAAGGCTTCAGCTGAGCCCTCCCGGTGCGGTCAGTCCTCAAATCATGGTTTCTCATGAGCAGGGACCCCAAAACCCAGCAGCGTGGGCAGCCTTCCCTGCCCACAGGGAAAATGATTGCGGCAGGACGGCCCCACGGCCGGCTCGGGGCAGCTGTGCCATATAAATTGTCAGCAATGACCATAAGCACTCAGAGAAACAATTTAATTCCTCGCTCCCGCCAGCACGGGCTGATATATTCTTTCAAGGTCATTACCCAAGGCTAGGAGGGTCACTTGATTAACGAGTGACACGGCCAATGAGGGCGGCTGTGCCTGAGCAGCCCTTATATTAATTAGACAGAAGCACCGAGAAATCAGCGGTGCCGAGCAAGGAGGGGCCCAGCTTGGACCTCGGTGGCTGCTGTGCCTCCCCAAAATCCACATTCACCATCCCGCGCGTTGCCCGCGACGGCTGCTTCGTTAAAGCGGTTCACAAATGATGCTGCTTCCCTCGTGTAAACGGCTTGGGCTCCGGCCTCCAGCCTCCCTCGAGTCTTTGCTTTACGCTTTTCTTCCTCCGTGCCACGATTCACCGACGGGTACCCCATGGAAGCACACAAGACAACCATTCGCAATTAACCACGCATCTCCAGAGCTAATTAAAAACAAATTAGGAAGTCCCCAGCCTACAGCTTTGTGCCAGGCACTCAGGGAGACCTCAGGTCAATACCAGGACACAATCTCCAGGACCGAAACCTTTAGCCATCTAATCCTGTAAAAAACCCCAACCAAACAGACCCCTCCTCAAACCATCACGACAGCCTTGCAGGTTGAATGTTGTTCTCAGAGTCGCAGAATTTTTAGGGTGGAAAAGCCCTTTCAGATCACCAGGTCCTTTAAGACCATCACAAGGCCTCAGCAAACGCCCAAAACGTCAACGTGCCTTTTCAGAGCACTGAACAGCAAGCACACATCCAGGTTTGAACGTGAGGGAACCAACCCAAACACCAACCCCTTCACACCACTCTACAGTTATTTTATCTGCATTAACGCAACCTTGGGCGCGTGGCACAGCTCCCCCAGCCCAGCTGAGCACCCCAAACCCTGCAGCCGCTGCTGCGGAGGAAATGAAGCCATCTTGAGCTTCTCTCAGGTTTTCAGACGTTCCATAGAGACAGACAAATATTGTGCCATGTTACAGGAGAAACAGCCGACTGAAGATAAACCAGCTTGCGAGGATAAGCAAACAACAACAATGAACGAGGACCACAGAGCTAACCAGCTGTACAACCCTTAGATTTAAGGAATAAAGGCCCCTCCGACGCTGCAGCGGTGACCCAGCCGCTTTGCCACGATGGCCCTCGAGGAGACGCTGTAAATCGTGCAGATACCCACACACACGATCCTCCCAACGCCGTTTCCTCATTCCCCACCACATTTCCTAACCCTGCTTATCCTCACAGCAAACCAGGGGAGTTTCTGCCCTTCTCCTTCCCCGTCTGCATCGCACAGGGTGGGTTTCACTGCTCCCCAACCACCGTGTGTGTTCGCTGCTCCCCGCATCACCAGGCTCCCGAGGGCCTGCAGGAGGGTCAGGCTGCCCAAAGCAGGGCCCCACCCCAATTAACACCCCTGATTAACGCCCCCTGATGACACGCAGTGCTGTGAACGGGCAGGATGCTGCTACACCAGGAGAGATGCAGTCAGCAAAGACACAGCCCAGGACCATCCACACTTATTACTGGGAGCAAACAACTTCAGACACCCCCTCAGCCTCCGATTTCCCCACAAAAACCTAGAATGGGGCTGCTCACTCAGGACTACAGCGCATTAAACCATGCTTGGTTTATTCAAACAGAGAGGGACAACTGCTCAATTTTACCATATCCAGGTGCTGCTAACAGGGCTGTCTGATGTTTCCGAGTTAGCACAGAAGTACTTCAAACAAAGACAATGTACTCGGGAGCTGTCTGAGCAAGAAGGACCTCATTTTCCAAGAATCTCAGCACTCACCGCTTCCAATGACCCAAACAAAGTCACCTCCACAGGTTTGCAAAATTACATTCAAGTGTTCTTCATATTCAACCATTTGTGCAGCCCACGATACCTTCAACTGCTCAGCTGAAGCACCAGAAACCACAACACCCTCCTGCATTTCACCTCACAGCATTTACGAGACAGCACCTTCCTCTCCAGTTTTTGTTGATGCAAACCATGTCTCCATCCTGGCCCCATGGAGCCCTTCCCCAGCACTCACCCGCTCCTGGAGCAGGGTCTCCATCCTGGCCACTCACTGCCTGCGGGGTCCTGGCAGCTCTGTATGGAGTAGGGTCCATCCTGACCCCACAGGGTCCTGACAGCTCTGCCTGGAGCAGGGTCCATCCTGGCCCCACAGGGTCCTGGCAGCTCTGTATGGAGTAGGGTCCATCCTGACCCCACAGGGTCCTGGCAGCTCTGTATGGAGTAGGGTCCATCCTGACCCCGCAGGGTCCTGGCAGCTCTGTATGGAGTAGGGTCCGTCCTGGCAGCCCTGCCTGGAGTGAGAGCACGCCCAGTCCCAGCCCAGGGCTGCAGCACAGCTGAGGGTGCTCAGTACTGATCACTGCCAATTAACAGCCCCCAGCAGCCCTCTGGATTTGCACCTGCTGATTTCTTCAGAACCCCCATTTTTTACCTTCAATACATTACGACAAAAAATAATCATAAAGAAGAGTAAAAGTTGAATCTGAGCAGCAGCTTTTTTGGGGTGTCGCTGGCACAATCACCCCCATTACCTTTCCTTTCTTCTCTCTACACAAAGAACAGCAGAAAAAGAGCAGAGCTCTTTGCCCTAACTGCAGACTTCTTGTCCATTACCTGCTCTCACAGCCTACCAGCAAGGGTTGTGAGACAACTGGAAAATCCCCCAGACTGCCTGATGGACACTTAAACAGAAAGAAGGATTTTAGCCGAGCAGCCAAATACTGGTGGTGAGGATGTTAGACTCGCAGAGACTTTATTTCTGAATCCAAACCACCAAAGTCTCAAACCGCAAGCCTATGTCACGGTGAAGACGCGTGCCCCCATCTTCAGCAATGTATCTGGTGTCACCGGCTGTGCCTGCTGCGCATGGACAGGCCTTGGTGAAAAGCTCTATTTTAACTATAAATAATCACAGCATCACAGCATCACAGAATGTGAGGAGTTGG
>NW_010201552.1:0-22392 GCF_000695765.1 Mesitornis unicolor
TGGCTGTGCAGGAGCAAGGGGGAGTTGGCTGTCGTGATGCTGAGCTGCGCAGGAGCAGCCACGCAGGGACCAACGGGGGTCCTTCAGCCCCTGCGCTGCTCTGCCTGTGGACTGAGAGGAGTCTGAGCTCTTCCCACCTTGTACACAGCAAAATGCATTCAGTTCGGGAAGGGTCTTGCTGTAGTGTGAAATAGAGGAGAGAGAAGTAGAATAGGCTGGTAACTGGAGCCCCTGTTGATTCATCTGACTAGTGACCTGTTCTGAAAGTCATAAAGAAACTTTTGGAAATTATGGGTGGGTATGTAAAATTTTCAGTGGATGCTGTTACTTGTGTGCTGTGTTTTCAAACAGGACTTCTTCCAGATTTTTAAGCTGAATGTGGCATTACAATGATAGTTTGTTTGGGTTTGGTTTTTTCCTGAGACTTTATCAACAATTAGATATAAAATAATCTGTCCTTATTTTAAATTGAAGTTTCCAATTGTACAAACGTTCAGTCTTTAAAATAACAATTCAGTTTGTGGTAGCTAGAATGCTCTGAGAAAAGCTGTACCTTTATCAGCCCTGAGGGTTGAGTTACACCAAACCAATGCATTTTTCACCATAGCTGTTAGCAACAAATCATTCTCTGTGCAGTACAAACCCGACAGACAGTGTCTGAGCAAGACATAGATTCTTCTGCCACCATGTGGTTATCTTGTTTAGAATCAACGACCATTTCGGGAAAGATGCACTACTGTGGTTTATATACAAACTGACTATAAACTGTCACAGTTGTTTTATTTTTGATGGTCTGACTTTAACTTACATTGTGTTGTTTGTAAAGATTAAACTTCAAAGTACATTTTAGAAGAAAACATTTAATTCAGTTCGATTGTGTCTTTTCATCTGCTGGGATTTACTGTAAATTACTTATTCTTGCTTTAACTTTTTTCCTGTTGAAACGAAGTAATAAAGCTCTTTCTTTGATATTTTAGAACAGGATTGGTCCTTACATTTAGAAATCAAAACTGAAATTAGAGTTTCCAGCATCACTGATGAACTGTACTTATTAAGCCTTTTTCTTTTTTCAAAATTTTCTGCAGCATATGAAAAAGTTAGGCTTTGCTTAAAAAATAAGAACATGCCCACTCCCTGTTTAACAGTTTCCGTTCAGTGGGAGAGGGACTTGCAGGAACATGTTTGCAGGTGGATTATTTAAGACCTTTTGCTGCAAATTCCCTTTTTATCTATTCAGAGGATTCAAAATCGGACCTTTGATATGAAAACCAAGAGTAACAAAGGACAAATTTGGCATGCTTTGTAAAAGGGTATCTGCATGTCAGACCCATTGCTTTTCTTTCCTTCTTTCCGTGCTATTTTCATACAGCTCCTTCAGATTTCTTGTCAAAATAACCAGCTGCCATAAACCCCATGATTATTACGTAAGCCGTGCTGCTACCGAAATACTCATTAACATGGGAAGGTACATGTCATTTCACACCATGCATTGTCTGAAATTATAATTTTTGTTCTGAATAAGCTTTTTGCTTTTACTCCTCTGTAATAAAAGATATTTTTAGGAGAAGGGATGAAACTAAGTTTGAATGTTGAAGTGTGGGGTGTATGTGTGCAGGCAGATTTGAAAGGTGTAATTACATCGCTTAGCTTTTTTTATTAGCTCTACTGAGCATTAACTCCGAGGCTCAGTCATCTCCCTTATATTGTTAATGTAGTTAGAACATGTTCAGTAACAAAACCTGAGTCTTAATTGGTTTTGCAGATTTTGAAAGCTTCAGTAAGTCAACCTCTCCGGACAAACAGCCTTAGCAGTTGGTTCTCGGTGCTCATTCTTTTGTGCACTAGGTCTTAGGTTCATGTATTAACCAAGAGAGCTCTGTCATGCGGTGTTTTTTAGGTCATGTTTTGACGGACCCACACACCTCTCTGGAGGTTTTCTTGGATGCATTTGAGTACATTTCTCCTGTGCTGATGGACATTGCACGGATGTACTGAAAAGGCTTCAAAATTGTTTTGTAAACTACAATGAAGGATGTTTCACTGAAGAATTAATGGGTTTTGCAAAGTGCTAGCACTTTCAGTGTGCACTGGAAGCGAATTCCATTCTGCTGAGTATTGCTTGGGCAGATAAGGAAAGGCACCACAGCCAAAACGATTCAGCAAAGTTTGTAAATGCCAAAAAACCTTGATTTAAAGAGCCAGAAATACAGTACTTTTACATTTTCTTTAAACTAAGTCATAGAGCTGTTCAGGAGTGAGTCTTTAGAGAATCTTTAAGTGAGTTCTGCTAAACAAAAAAGGTAGTGCAGTCACCTGAAATGAATAATATGAGCATTAGTCCTTTGTGGGTGTGAGCTTTTTCAGCAGGGTAATGTAGTTTCTCATTACAGAGTTCCTATGAGAAGGAAACTCCACATTCAATTCACTCTGCAGTGGAAACCCATTAAAGCGAGTGACAGCACAATACTGCAACTAATAACAGCTAATTTTATCATGTGGCTACGTCACAATATCTTAAGTATCAACTAAGCTTCTTCTATTGATTTAAAATGTATTCAGTATTTTTACATATAATTGTTCTCCATTTAATTTTTGTCAGATAGTCTCTCCATGTAAATTATAGCATTCTTTGAAGGCAGTTTGGCAACTTATTTATGACCAGGTGAAAAACAAAACAAAAAACCCGAAATGAAACAACAAACAAACAAACTAAACTCAAACAAAAAAATGAAGTCTCATGGTTGTGCATATTAAATAATTAAGAAAAAACTGTGGTAATTGAAATTTAGAAAATTGAAAGTTAGCTGGAATGGTTTTTCTGGGAAAACATTACTGTTGGCTTTCCATACCAGGCATAGCTGAGTTTACGTGAGTGTCTGAGGATACAGTTTTTGAGGTCCTTAAAGCAAGTATCATGAGTTAAAAAATAACACATTGTGCAACTTAAGGCTATGATAAAATACATCATGGTTGCTGCTTACTGTCATAGGGGAAAGTTAGGTCCTGAAATTTCTAGTTATATGTTGGATCATTTCTTAAAGCCTTCAAGAGTCTTTCATAATTTATGGGCTTTATATGGGGTTTACACTTACAGCTGAAAGATTTATTCAGCTTGGAGCCTGGAAAGCCTGAACTGTTCACAGATTTGTTTGCCTTGATTATGAATCCTCTTATTTTCAGATGCCCAGGATTTTCATAGCTTCTGTCTTCTTCCTACTTTAATAACTTAAAAGTTTATCTTTTCTGATATTAAACATTAACATACTGTTTTAGTTTTTAGAAAGGAATTCTATTTTCTCAGAAGCTCCTTACTTAAAATTTCTAAATGTTACTTCCAATTCTTAGTAATTCAGCAGCAATTGGAAGCAGGGCACTAGCTTGTGGACCATCACCAAACTGAAGTAGTCTTGAAAAGCCTCAAGCACTAAGAGGAATAGAACTTCTGCAATAGGAAAACAAAACACTTCTACATGTTGCTGCCTCTTAGGATGTTTGGTCATGGTTTTGTATGAGAGGCCTGAAAGTTATACCTGTGTTTGACAGAATAGGTAAAAGGTTGTAACGAAAGGCATAGCACCCTTGCAAAATGGAATTTACATCAGTGAAGTTTATAAGAGAGCGCCTCTACCCTGGTATATTTGCTTTCTTCTGTAATCCTCCAAATTCCACAAACCAGACGTGATTATAAATTTTACAAGAAGAGGAGAGCACAGCAGAACTGTGTACATCACTTCTAGTAGCAGATTTGACTCTGTACATACCTATATATACCCATCAAAACATGCCACGTATTATGTACATTAAATAAAAATAGTTAGCCTGTCTTTCTAAAATTTGACTTCAGTGGATCGAACATCCACATCCCTGAGCTGAAGACTCCATTTGGGAACATAAGTTCAATTCAGTCTGGAGTAGTCCCAATGCTGTGTGCTGATTTGCAGCTTGGTTTCTGCAGAACTTGAGTCCATCTTGAGCTGTAGGGCTCTCCCCAGCTCCTTGTGCTTATTACATGGGTAGAAATGCTGAGACTTCATCAGAGATCTCATCTTACTGCAGCAAATGAGTGCTAAACTGTGCAGGCACCATGCTTAAAAATATTAATGTGCACTGATCTTCCTTGAAGACTAGTGAATGAATCATGATCTGTTAGAAAGATGTGGTAACCAAAAATAAAACAGAAAATCCTGAACTCCTGTCTCTCCTGAAAAATACCTCCTTTCACAGTAAACCGTACACGCTAAATTTAAGAAGTGGATTGATCTGCCTGCCTGCCTACCTACTACATTGTAAATTATATATAAAAATCATGCCAGCTTTTATATGCACCAGTTTTGAGCCCTAGATGAGGAAAAAAAAGAAAAAAGGGAAGAGGGCAGTTGTGGCCAAGTCAATGTTAGTGAAATAATAACTTTTATAAATAGGTTTCCACTTTTTATTTAGGCTCCATAGTAACATACTCCTTTAAAAGACATCGTACATTTTATTGAATGTGGCTCAATTTTTAGGATGCTGACATGATAAGAAAATAGGTATTTAGAATATCATAGTAGTCATCCTCAAGTTGAATGATATCAAAATATTTTGGGTATCAGTCCTAGCTTTAAGTAGTAGTAATTTTTCTTCTGTTTCTGGCACTAACTCATTTTGTGTGTTAAATACTTCAATTATTGTGTAATATCACCTGCTGCTTTTATTGGTCTTGCTCTAGCTTCTGCTTTTTTATTTGTATTTTTCTAAAGGACCTTTCCGTGATATAAAGAAAAGATACCACATAAGAAACTTTGTCTTCCACATAGACATTTGTACTACAGGTCACACAACAGTAAATAAATTCCTGTAGTATAGACTGGGGAGGAAATGTTGTAGTCTGATCATTGGATGAAGTGGGAGGTGGTTGAACCTGTACAAATATTTGTAACTTATGGTACAGAGTTAAAATATAGTTCATAAACAGCAGTAAACTCAGTTTTTTGGGGGGTATAGTCCTGGCTTTGTCATTGATAGTCTGTGTAGCTGTAATTAAGTAAGACAACAGAGGCTGCTTGGAGGATAATTGTTGGAAAATGGATGTGAACCTTGGATATATTTGGATTTTGACTGGACAAGGCCCAGAGCAGCCTGCCTTAGCTGAGCAGGGTTTGGACCAGAGACCTCCAGAGGTGCCTTCCAGCCTGGATTACCCATGGTTCATGAAGACTGTGTAAAGGAGAGACAGGAATTTTCATTTGACATTTCATTATGTTTTGGGTAGATGATGATCAAATAAAATAACATTTTGTAGAAAAAACAATGTTGTTATGGCTTCTAGATATAGGACAGGTTTTTTATAGATTTTGTATCATTTTTGCGTCCGAGCATAAATGACAGCTGACTGTGCGAGTGTTCAGCCGGAGTGACAAAAGGTGGGCAAAGAAGGTAAAGGATTAAGTTAGGTAACCAGAGAGATGGCGATCACAAACTTGTTAAGATGCGTACTTTTATAGTATATCTACTACGTGTATCATTTTCTTATGAACCAAACAGTGACGTATGTGGATCCCATCGTCTTTTTATTTAGCTAAACACATCATGATACCAGTTTCCTTTTAGAAAACACAGCTGTGCTGTATGTATCTAGTATGGTTCCAAGTACTTGGTAGGAATTGTTAGCTCCGTTTTTTTGTCACAGATATTTCCAAGATTTCCATTAGCTTTTAACTGCAACTGATTTTTGATCGCTGCAGTTTCTACCCAACTGGAAGGTGGTTGAATCTGTACAAATAGTTGTAACTTACGATACAGAGTTAAAATATAGTTCAGAAACAGCAGTAAAAAAATGCTCAGAGCTTATTGCTGACAGTCACACACACTCACTGCTGTTGTACTAACCAAGTTATGCTGCTTATGAAGGCAAATAGGATGTGAGGACAAGGCTGAATACTCTATGTTTTTTAATGTATTTGTGATACAGGAATAGTAATAATGGGTTAACTTCTGGACAAATGAATTGGCTTTTATATATGGATTTATTAAGAAAAATTGTTGGCTTGTTCTTCCACAGTAATTGTTGACTTTGATGTTATCAGCCTTACTTGTATGTTATTCTGCAATTCTAAATAACATTATTCCAGTATAAACATTTTGTTTTATTTTATTTATTAGAATCTCTCATCATTTTCTCTAGCACAGATTCGTTTCATTACTGGACTATGTTCTCATAGTTTAAGCTGGCATAATCAATGTGATTAGTCCATAGATGATGTACAACAAATCATCCTTGAAAGATGTCATTGAATAGACAAGACCAGCCATGTTAGCTCCAGCTGCTGTTCCTCTGAGACCCAGACCTTAGAGGGAAAGGGAGTGTTTGACAGTGTTAGAAGAAAATCTTTAGCCAAGGAGAAATGCCATTTTTCAGGAGCTCAACTTAAAGGAAAGAAACAACACCATTACATGTAGATAAATAGATAAATACATTTTAAAAATTAGCAAGTGAGTAAGTACTAGCCTAGTCCAATATAACCTGTTATTTCATTTTACATAGGAGAAAAATTTCTGATTTAATTTCTTAAAGAAGTCTCATGCTTGCTGAAAGACTTTTGCTTTAATTTTGTTATGAGAAAGCTGTAAAGCACATTAAAAACCTGTCCCAAAGAACTGTTATTCTGAGAGTCATTACCTTATTTTATATATGCAGAGACAGATTCTTTTTGTGTGAGTTTACAGAAATACAATCTAAAACTCCTAGCAGTTTATCAGTCAGTCCCTGACCAAGACCATTTTAACATGTACCTAATTTTTATCTGAGGGTGGAACAGTTGATTTAGCGATTGTGCTCCCTAAAGAGATGAGTGGTGGGCTGAAATAGTTCGTGTCTTGGGATCAGTGGTATAACATCACATTAAAAAGGGTAATTTTTCAGTAGTATTTCAGTAGCTATCGGTAGGAATTTACCCTCACGTTGCATGTGTGACCAGACAGGTGATGTTCTGAAATGTCAGCATCAAGTTGCGCATTTGTAGGAATGAAAGGAAGGGGAAAATGTGGTATAAATAAAACTGTAGATTTTTGCCTGTCTGAAGCCAAGTGCTTCTTGCATCTCATGATTGCCCCATTAGTTTAAAAACTCAGAAATGCCCAGGTCAGTTTATTTCGATGGTTCCGTGTTCTGGAAAACGTGATTCAAAAAGTGCTTCTGGTGCAGTGACAGAGCCCCATGCTTCTTCCATTGCTGACCTCTCTGTATTCAATGAGACCAATGTCAAGCTGAAATCTTACTACTTTAAATTGATGTTGCAGCTTTCTACATCTTTCTAAATCACCTACAGTCCGTTTCCATTGAACCCACAGCTCTGGCACAATAGTCATAATGTTTAAAATGGCTTCTCTTAAACTAAGATTTATTTTTGCCCTCAGTTTCCAGGAATACTTTCTATTCTGTTTTTCTTGCTTCTGGTAAAGACAAATGCAATGCAGAGGGAGGATCATATTCATGATTTTTTGCCTGTCGTTCTGTCTAAGGGACAAGTGTAATTTGTATTGCTTGCTGGAATAGATACTGGAATAATTATTTTAAATAAGTTTAGATGCTGCTAATAATAGGGCTAATGCTTGCTCAGAGGAATGCTTTCTTCCCCCTAATGTTCTGTGTGGGCTGACTGAAAATCACTTAGCTATATCTAATTTTCTGGGCTTATTTCTGTGAATTTTTTTTCCCATCATGAAACAAGGGGTATTGTGTGTAGTAGGATGATATTCTTGCATGTAGGAGAAAAAGCAAGCTAATTCTGCAATGTGGACATGGTGGTCTGAGTTCCTAAATATGGGCAGCTATTCTGAATACCTCTGGGTTTGGATATAGGATTTCAGACACATTTAATGGAGCTGAGTTCAGACAGTTTCACTGTATCTGATAAAATCTATACTACCTTAAAAAATTGTTTTTTCCATCTTTATTTGCCAAAATGCATTACATATTTTTATTTGGCTATTGGTATACTAATGGCAAGGATATTTCAGATAGATCTTCTCAACATGTAAGAATGTGATTGATGTATGATAGAAATTTACTGAAGGAAGATGTTTCGTAGGAGACATTAGCTCCTACCTATGCAATTTCTGATGGTAGAGTCTCTTTCTAGTCTGGGGGATAGTCTCCTTCTTGGGGCCTTTTTTTTTGCCTCCTTATTAAGGAGGAAGCTTCATTTTTTTTCCTGAATTGAAATGATATACAAAAACAATTTCTGAGTGCTGTGATGTGTCATATGGGTAGTCAAGTCAGAGGCTCCAGCTATAGAGCTGTCAAAATAAAAAAAAATAAAATAAAATAAAAAAAGCGGGAGGTTGTCACTAGAAGTCCTTTTTCAAAAGACAACCAGTGTTAAAAGGATTTTTTCAAGGAACTTCTGACACCTTTTTAGGTAATTCACACTTAGAGAAAATAAGTGAGAAATGTGAATCTCTTTGAAACTGACTTGGAAATGCTGCCATATGTCTTAGTTTTCTTGAGATTATACAAGTTTAAAAAAAAAGGAAGAGGAGGGAAAAAAAAAAGAAAGAAATCCAGCCTCCAGCTTTCAACTGCCACATCCTTCAAGCAGACAGTTCTGGGATCTGTTAAATCCAATCTCCACACACCACACTTCCCAACTTGTGAATTGATAGGTGATACAGTTTCCTGTGGTGGTATTTAAGTTTACCATGGGAACAGCTAAATCAGTGACAGCAGCAATAAGGAGGCACTGTATATTTTTTTAACTTGCAGCCAGCTGACTTTCACATCCTTATTTGGCGAGCTGATAAGGCTGAGTTAAAATGAATTATGTAGTGTTTGAATACGAGCAGAGGTGCTTGGGAAACCAAAGAGGGCAGAAAGGGTTTGAGATCATGGGCTGTGACTTGAAATGTTTTAAGGAAAGCTTTTTTAAAGTGTCTGCTACCTCTTGACCTCTTAAAAAACAAACAATAAATGGAATTAAGTTTCAAAGGTTAGTATTTTACCATTGCTAGAACATTTTGTATTCTTACAGTTTGGACATGAAAAAAAAGACACCTTGAGTGCCTGTCTCTACTGTAAGTAAACTGAGCCAAATTTAGCTTGATTTTTATATGTGTCTCTCCATTCTGTGGCATAACTGTAGGGCTGTAGCCAAGGATAGATCTTGTCCTGATGTGGCTATGCGTATAGAGCATGAAGATGTACAAATAGCCATGCTCTGTGCTGCAGGCAGTCTCCTTGTCATACCCTTGGCTCTCCACAGATTTTGCTTGGACCCCATCCTCCTCGTGCTGTGCTTGGGCTTCCAGACGAGTTTTTGTGCTTTCAGTGGCATGAAAACTTACTTGACACCTTAGAATACCCAAAGGTAGCACCGCTGGTGTGAAGGCAGGGTCAGTGCACTGGAATAATAAGAGAAAAACTAAGTTGGCGATCGTTCCAACAATTGTTTTGTCTCTGTTTTCATTGTCTGATCTAGTTTCTGGACCAAACAGAGAGAAAGTTGTTTGAATCTTGAAGTGGCATTTGAGTTGATCTTTGTGCTGAAGAAGAGAAGAAGAAAATTCAGGTGTTTTTTTTTCCCTCGAGTTCCATTTTCTCCTTCAGCTGCAGTATACAGATGTACAGCCCAGAGATCAACAAGTATTGTTCTTGGAAGACACACAGTTTTAAGAAATGTTAGGAGCAAGTTTTCTCCCACACACATTAACTCTTGTCTAGATTCTTCACGTATATTTTGTAAGTCAACCTTCAGTGAGTGCTGTGGGGATTGTTAGCACTGAACTGCTTTTAGTCTTAGGAAATAACAAATGGTGATTTGCTGAAGGAGAAAAAAAATAGTTTGAAGTAATGTAATAGAATTCAATGTGTATCTGTCTTAACTTGCTAAGCTGGCTTTCTGTACCCATTCTTCTGAATAAATGTAGTTTGGATTAGCTTTAGCTGTCACATATCTGAAGAAAACAATAATGGGTCCAAAGTAGCTTATATTTTTTTGAAGTTAGTTGTTTCAGTGAACTTGGTCAGCTCAGTTTCTTTGGGAAAGCCTTAGCATTTTCTTTAGCCATGAGAATATCCATCCTCTTAGGGCAGTGCAAGACAGGTATCTAGATTCCTGTGAAAAAAATAGGGATCTTGAGTGCTTTTCTGGAGGTAACTCTTTGTACATATAGTTCTGCTAGTTCTTAGGTTTGAGTTTTCTGTGATAGGGAGAGGTAGCTTTACAGCAAATGGGTAGAAATTCACTGATTGACAATAATCCTAAACTCAAATTGGCCTTGAGTTTGGGTCATTGACCAATAGTAGCTGCATCACTCACAATTTGTCCCACAGGGAGGAAAAGGAATATTTGCTGATGCATTATCTTTCATCAGCCCTGGGTTCACTTTCATTGCTCTTTGCATTTTCTTTCTTGTCCTGTTTTGCTGAGTTTCTTTCTCCAGAATGAAAGGATTAAAACTCTGTCTATTTTGGTCTATTTTTTCCCCTCAATTCCCACAGTAAGGCACCTCATCATCCAACATCCCATCCTTCCCGCTTGCCAGCTGCTCCCATCAGTAAGTTCTTAAGCATTCTTGAGTATTACATCAATTTTACAGAACTACGAAAAACAAAATACATCTCGATCAACATATCTGTTGCCTCTTCAAAGGCTGTTTGCCAGTTCTTTTCCTCTGTGAGTATACTTTTTATTAGAGACTTAATCTGCCGTAGGTCAGAAAAAATGACTCTGTTCCCATTAGGTTACTTCTAAAAGTTGATGCTTAAAAACTTCTCTGAAATTCTAACTCTGCTGGAAATTAGGTGTTCACTTAAGCATCTTTTCATAAGCCAGAAGTGCTTTTCATTTTATATGAAAGCTTGAGCCACATGCTCTCCAAATTGCTGAAAATGTGAAAGACACTGATATGGCTATCTTATGAAAGGTTGGAAAACTGGGATTAAACAAATACGTGAACACTGGAGAAACCTTGGAATGTAAAGAAGACAGCAAAAGTGAGGAACTCAGAGTTTTATAACCTGCTTCAAAGTCAATCTTGTCCTCTGCCTCTGTGTGTGTCTCATACAGTAAGACACAAAGTTGGTTTGAAAACAGATATCCAGTGTACAGAGACAGGTAAGATTTTCCATATAAAGCTGGAGGGATGTCCTCCACTAGGACTTTTTTGTGCTTTTCAGTCTTTAGATGTATTAATGCCACATTTCTCAAGCCTTTCTCCATAACCTGAGGGCTAGATTCATGTTACTTCGTTTAACAAGAGCCAGGGTTCTCATGTAATTATATATTTCAGCTAGCACACTATGCAGAACATCAAATACTGCAAAACTTTGCTGGGAGTCATGGGAAGCAGGAGAGAGATCTCTTGACTCTTCTGCCTGAAGACCTGCAAAAGGAAGAATCAGCAGCCCATTTATATGAAGCAATCTAATATTACAAATTAGAGCACATGATGGAGCTGGTAGCAAACGCATGGTAGGTCCCAATTTCCTTCTACGAAAGTAGAAGGGGTTAAGACTTATCTCACCTTATTACTCTGGTTTTTTTTAATCATTATGTAGACTTTGGACAGTAAAATAACGTGTATATTGACATCCAAAAGCAAACAAGGAGCCTTAAAACTTTTCCTATTTAATCTTGTCACTGAGAAATACTTGTTCTGCAAATGATGGGTCATGAGGGTGATTATCCTCCTGTCCCTGTCATACATCACTCACCCTCAGTAAAAACCTATGTAACACATTCAGGCTCTACTGACAATATGCAAACTCACCATTTGCAATTACCTCATGATGCTGTGCCTATAAGCCTGTCAGGGAAAAAGAACATACAGTTTAACACATATTTCAATTTTTACTGTGCAATAGATGCGCAGAATTAACATCTAGCAGAACAGGTAAGCAGTGCTTTAAATATTGGAAGATTTCAATTGAAGTCAACTGCACAGTGAGTATACTCTTTAATATAGCCATATCTGGAAATGCTTTGCTAAATTGGGGCTTTAAAGTAGTATGCTGATAATAAATCATATGAGTACTTCAGGATTTACATAATGTATCTATTACTGTTCTCTGAATGGAGGCTAGTAATAATGTATTTAATGTGGAAAGACACAGATGGGAGAGTTGCTTTAATAGTGCTGCTTGTGAGTCAGAGACGTTCCTGATTAAGCTTTTGTCGTGTGCATATGGGGGGTATCAGAATAAGAACAACTCCTCCTACGTTTGCAGGAAAGACGGTACAAAGAGGGAATGAATTCTTTTGCTGCTGACTTTTCTCTCTAACAAATGTTTGCCAGAATTGCCCACTTTGGAAACAGGCGAGATGAGGATGTTGGTAGAAGGTAACAGAATTGCCATAATACAACCCTTTGTAAAAGATGTAAACCAGAAAGAGTAGTGACATGGTGGAACACCCATGGAAGTGTGTTGTGGGTTATGTATTAGGCTAAAAAGGGAAAAGTAGTGGCAGATGTTATTTATTGGTGGCAGCTGCCTTGAAGAACAGTCTTTTCTAAGGTGATGAGTTACACTAGCATCTTTCACTTTGTTTTATTCAGTTCAACGGTAGAGTTTTGAGAAATGAAGAGTCCAGAAGTTGATTACCTATAGACTCCTACACCATCTATATGAAAAAGGAAAAAATTATCTATGCAGTTCAAATCAGGACCCACTCTTTTACCTGTTGAGTACCCTGCAGACTGCGCTGCAGAGTAAAGGTATATCATGTGCTTTCAGCATGCAGAACCAATTTATAAAAGATGTAAGTGGTGAAACAAAAGGAGAAACCTGATTAAAAGTGCTTCTGATTCTATTAGAAAGCTTCATCTTCCTGTCAGGCTGCCTGGCTGCCGTCTATGGGGTGGCACTCAGGATTTCCATGATGCAGACCCAGCTTCAGGTTGCCACGGTGGGACTGCCTGGGAGCACAGCCTTTCGAATCACAGACAGTTGTGCAGGGCACTCGCTCTGCCTCGTGGAGGATGCAAGCAAGAGGTACTTTACTGAGAAGCAAATAAAGAAAAAAAATTAAAAAGCAAAAAGGATCACTTCTCCAGAGTAAACTTACTGAAGTTTGTGTATTTCTCATGTCTGCAATGGTGGCATCTCAGAATGGCATCTTTCCCAATTGAAGGCAAGGTTTCCCTTCCACTGTGCAGCCTGAATATGTGTAAAGCATATCACTGGCTTGAGCTTCGGTTGGGGTATAACCATTATAAAACTATGTTTTGAAAGAGATTGGAGATTTTAGCACGTGAGCTTTTTTACATGTTTTTCTAAGGTCAAGTGGAAACAAGTCACTATCAGGAGGGGGATCTGGAAATAGGATCAACGGAGTGACTGTGAGATTTAATCACTTAAAGGCAGGAAGTGGTTTTAATTCCCCTTTTTACCTTCAGGTATCACGGCTTTTCTGCAGCTGACATGTGACTGGTGTATCCATGGGGACCTGGTTAGTTCAAAGCAGCTTCTGTCCTGCTGTGGCCTGAGAAGTATGCAGAATTTCTACAGTCCTCTTTTTGGTGACATGTTGCGGTGTCTCTGGCCATCCCCAGTCCCTGTTATTTTGCATGGTGTACAAAGGGATAACAGTTGCCTCACTACAGATACTTTGGTAGTTTCTGTGCTAGCAAAGACTTGCTTTTTCAGATTGCCATTCAGTCATGCAGCATAATTTACAAAAGGGTTTAGTTTGGCTATTAGCAAAACAGCCTGCCTGCCAGAGAAGAAACAAAATACACGAGTGTGTTGTGGAATTTCCCTCACTGGAGATTTTCAAGAACCACCAGGAAAATGGAAGCTGGGATGCCTGAAGTACATGAGACCCTTCCCCGCTGCAGGAGGCTGGGCTTGGGCATCTCCTAGGTGCCTGCCACTTCTGCTTCTGTTATTCTGTGGCAAAGGAACGAAGCTGGGATTGAAAAAATATTTAAGAAACTACTCTTTACTGAAAGACCAGAAACCCTAGTCATACAATGTTCTGTTTCATCATGCTCTGTGTAGCTTTTGCAACTATTATAAAAAGACTGCTGAACTTCTCTGCTCTGTCACAAACACATGCTTAAAATACTGTCATTTGGGATCTGTTTGGTTTAACAGTTACCTCTGGGAAAAGGGCTTTGTCCTGAAATTTTCACAATGCTTGTTTTCCTTCTTAGCATCACAACACCATTTTCTTTCCAGGAGTGGACAAAAGCCAGCAGCTCAGGTGTTGACTCTGCAGAGAGGTCAGTTGACCCTGTGGATACTTCCATAGCCCAGAGCTCTGTTAAAATAAATGTATTTGTGTACAACCCTTTGAAATTTCATCTTCCGCAGCAACCTTAACTGTGATGTTTTGTCACGTCTTCCTTCTTTCCTTGAAGACAGCCAAATGACAGTCAATATGAATGTGTGTCACCGGAGTATTGACCACCACCAGCACCACAAGTGGCTGGGCGTGTTCTGAGGAGCACATTGCAATCACATGGACATGTTTGCAGACTTGCAGCAATAAGGATAGGGAAATCTAGTCCCAGGGATGGGTTTTGGTCTCATCATAGTTATAATAATCTTATAATAAAAACATAATGCATTATATATGTAGTTTCTTCATTCAAAATATAATGCATTGTATTTTTAGCTTTAATAAGTAGTTGATTTAGTAAGAGATATTGCACCTTTTTAGCCTGTCAGGACTTAACAGTATCGATACTAACACCAGGCTACTAATGCTACTCATTACCAACACTGTATCAACATGAGCTGAATGTCACTGCCACAAACTAAATAAATTTTCTTCCTGTAAGTTTATCATGTGAAGGTATAGCACAAACTGTTCTACATTTTACAGATTCTTATTTTACATTACTGGTTATTACATGAGTAGACTCATTCCTTTCTGTGGCATTAAGATTTTTCTCCTGAATAATAGCTTTAGTATTTACCATATGTAGAATGCATTTCCATCTCTCTAATTTCAGTTGCAGATTTATTGACGTAAGAGTTGACACTGTGTTTAGAGTGAAGCTGTTTGTTCATCCTGAAAGATAACACTGGAAGGCCAAAATAACCTTAGTTACCACTGATTTTTTTTATTTTTTCCTGTTGTCTGTGACATTGTCTCCTTTCCAACTGAAAAAGCTCTGAATTCTGTATTGTCGAAAAAGTCTTGGAAGTTGAAATTTTATTTTAAAAAGCCTTGAGATGTGAAACAGACTTCTCAGAAAACCTGCTGTACAGCAATAACTTCCCTGCTGTATTTCTAGCAATACAACTTCTTTTGCCAAATGGAATGTAATGCAAAAATTGTACTTAGAGGTTTTTGTCTTCTGGAGTCAACAGTTCCTATAAAAGAGAAATCTGTTCATTAAATACAAGATATATTAAAATATGCTGTATGATCATCTGAAGACCGTGTGTAATTCCATGTTGTTAATACCTTAAGCTTGTGTAAGTTGTCACTAATTCTGCAGGCACTGTGTGTATGGAGAGCATGAACATGTGAGGGCTCATCTCGAAGGCTTTCATAAGGAGAGTCTCAAAGTCATTTGAAGGAGAATTTTGCTTGAGCACCTTTAGGAATTAATCCTTGCTCACCCCCAGCCTCTGCTGCATCAGAGTGGATGGCCCTCAGCTGTGGCAGCAGCATCCCTTCAGCAACCAGGCTTCCTGCTCCTGGTTTTGAACGCTTGGTCCAAATTATTGCCAGCCGGCAAGGTTGGGACATTTGTGAAAACGAAATCAGACTTCTCCATGTGCTGCAATTACAATCACACCTTCAATATCTATGAGATTCTTTAGTACTTCTGGACTTTATGGTCTCCTTTATCAAATGGATCAAATGTGAAAGTAATTTCCATTTGAAAGGATGTGAGGAGTTGTCCCTCCAGCTTTGAGTGTATCAATGAATATCTTTATGATAATAAATAAGTACATAGAGAAGATTTGAGCCATCTGTAAATAATAATTTGTAGAGCTTTACAGTTTGAGTTTGTTATGTTGTTGGGATTTTTTTGGTTGGTTGGTTTGTTTTTTTAAAAAAGAAAGTAAAACAAGCCCTGAACAAAAACGTGTGCATGTCACAGGACAAATCACTTTTCTTTCTTTGCATGTCAAAGGAAGTTTTTAAATATATATAGGCAAAATCTCTCTTTTGGACAAGAATTCAAGTGTTTAAAGATAAGCATATGTTTGAAAGCAAATAAATTTGAGCCTGAGTCCATGCTACGAAGTCACCCACCATATTTAGGCTTGATATACTTTAAAATACAGTTTATTCTTCCATGCATTCAGTAAACAGCTCATGTTAACAGACGTGACTTGTCAAGACACCCGTCTTTTCTAAAACAAACCCATTCTGTCAGCATTTTTAGTTAATACTTATCGTCTTTGTTTTCTTTAACAATATAACATTATCTAAGGATCTGATTCTTCTCCTATTAAGCAAGAAATTTCCTGTCACCTTTCCTAAAGAAAGCAGATTTGAGATATATTAAACACAACCTCTATGTTTATTCCTTGTTAAAGAAAGGGACTGGAAATATACAACTTAGAGTAATTGCATGCTCTTTCTATGACTGTGGTAAACTATCCAGTTAATTTCTGTGTTCATCAATGACAGCTTTATGAAATTAGGTTGTAGCATTGACCTTGCTATTTTTTATCTTAAAGTTACAGAATTAGTTTATTTCATGGGTTTTTAAAACAAGGCTTTTAAAAGCAAGGAGAACTAGAAATGCAAATATATGGGGATTTTTTTCTAGCTTTTTTTTTTTCCTCCCTTTAAAGAAGATTAAAGCCTTGAAGGCAAAATCCTGTAACAGTTTTTGCCTGGAGAAATCTTGATGACAGTAGATATACTTCTACTGCAGAGCCCCAAAATAGAGTTTGGGAATAATCCTTTGAGACCTAATTTTGATGCATAATGATCTGGCTGCAGTCCATCCTGAAACCTGAGGACTCCTGAACGTTGTTCCTGCCCCTTCTCACTTTCTGACATAACTTAAGGCAAATTACCTTTCCTGCCTCAATATCCTTCCTCCATTTAGATTTTATATAGTGCTAAAACTGAAGCTTTATTTGATTGTGCACATACTGGTTAAAGTGGTCGTGTTTATATACAAAATACAAAAGCTCTTAATTTTAATCTTCAGCACTAAAACATCAGTATATGATCATTGTTCCTTTGCATTCACTGTTCACTCAGCCTCTGCTGTAATTACTGGTTGGCTTTGATGGGGCAGTAGCTGTTTATGTAAAACATCTGATTTTCTTCTTTTTCCTCCCCAAACCCTGTCTCTGTTGGATGCCAATCCCCTCCAGATGAGAGAAGTGTCCAGCATGTTCCCTTTTAGAAATCAGCATTCCAAGAAGCAGCAAATGCTGAAAAGCCTCTCTGTGCATGTAATCTCTCTCCCTCTTTTTCTGCAATATTTTTTCCTTTTTTTAGGTTGTCTGAGTTCTGTAAGTACTCGCAACATAGAGGATAAGGAACGGAAAGAGCACATTTTGCTACACGGGATAATTCTGTCTCTTGCAGTTAGTGCTCCACACTGAACCCTTCTCATTTCTGCTGAAACCATTTTAGTATGAAATGAGACCTGACATGTCCAGCCTTTATTATTTGCTGTACAGGGTCTTTTGCTTTCAATCTTCCTGCTTTGAAGGTCAGAGAGTATTCTGTGTTACTTTCTTATCTTTTAAATTATGACTTATAACACATACTTAATAGATACTACACAGTTAACAGTGTTAAATGTCGTTCCAGGCAGTTCATTTAAACATCCTTTTTGCAAGTATTTATGAATTTAGGCAGGTTTGCATTCCAGATTCTTCTGCCTTTTATAACACTTCTCCAAGAGCTTGGTGTTAATAAGTCTTTTCAGTCTTTGAAATTGTAGGCAATGTGTTTGTATGTATGAACAAGTCTGTAAAAGCAATTATATGTTTTTGTTTTCCAAATAACTCAAGAGTTACTCTTGGCTGCAATGAAAAGAAGTAGTGGCATTACTGGGTATAGTTTTGAGATGAAAATAGTTCTAAATTGGCCAGTTCTCAAGTACCATCATATAAAGCTGAAACTCAGTGTGCTGCATTGACAGTATTCTCCATGAGTGCTTGGAAATTATCATGAGCCTTTCTTACTCCTTCTTTTGAAAATGAAAGTTAAATAAATGCATTTAAAAAAGATAAGCTGAATAATATAAATGGCTGATGGACTCAAAATCAAAATAGGGAACAGAATGTACTTTATGTAAAGAAACAGCTTTTACTGAGGAAACGATAACCCTTTGTGACTATTTAGTAGAAATACTGTAAGAAGAAATTGTTGTTTATATTGGAACTTGCTTATAGACTGAATGCAGCAAATCCATTTAATTTTAATTTGAACTCTTTTGCTTAGAATAGAAATGCCACAATTGAGCAGTATGTAGTGTCCTAGTGGTATTTTCTAGGGTCTATTGTATACCACTGTAAGACTTCTGTTTTTTTAAAATACATTTAAAGGCCAGTTTTGTTTGCGATGCTAATATTTTTTCTGAAGTATGTCTTGAAAACACTAGTTGGCTGTATCACACAAGTGTTGGGGATTTTCCCAAGTATTCCCTGTTTTCTGATTTCATTTAGTGATTTGTGATTTCTGCTTTCCCACTTGCAAACAATGAGAGAAGTTTGGGGAGAGCAGAGTAGCTCCTTTTCTAAGGAGATGCCTTCAGACAGTTAAATGAATCTCTCTACTGTGGCTATTCAGTACAGGAGAAGTGGATTTAAATTTAAACACAAGACTATTGTTAGTGCCACCACAAATTAGTGGTTCACAACCCTGGGTATGAGCCAGCACAGATGTGATCATCTGTACCTGAGTCACCTGGGCCAGTGACTGCCTGGTTTGGTGCCCATGGGCCACATCCACGGTGTGAATCCTGCGAGACACAGCAGTGTTTTACTTGAGAACTGTGGCAAAGCGTTGCTGATGTGTTTTTGTTGGGTAGCAGTGAACAAGCTACCTGAATTTAATGGAAACTGAGCTTGAATCTCATGGGTGAACTAATTCTTCTTGTGAATTGGTCTGCTTGGACGAAAGGCTGATGTCCAGGCATCCAGTGTCCAGCCATGCACTGGTAATGCCAGATGCTACTGCAGCCCCTCAAAACAAGTGCTGCTGCTCGCTGATGAGCTGGGGACTCTGTGGGCTGTGACGTGAGGTGATCTGGAGGCAGAGTCATTGCTGGGCAGTCCCTGCTCTTGTACATGACATTCATCTGTGCAGGCTGACACTAAGGCAGGATGCGGTGCAGGGATTTGGCCAAGCGGTAGTCTTTAGTGAGAAACGTGGAACAGCAGACTGACAGGGGAGACAGTTTAGGGGAAACTGGGTAACAGACCTCCAACGTCATCTGAAGCAGACCAGGAAAACTACATTTTCCTGACTAAGCATCCTTCTCACACACAGCAGTGCTGTTTGTGTGGAAATTATATTGATACTGTATGGCCTGCCATTTAATCTGACAATTTCAGGACTGGTGTATTGCTTGTATCTTGTTTTAAGTCAGTGCATTTCTGAAAAAGACACTGTTTTGTTGTTTTATTTTGACTATAAGTGTTGTAAGTGAAAAATGGAATTTCATTAAAGTATTATATATAGAACTGAAAGTAATACAGTAAAATTAGTTTAAAGATTTTGTTGGCAAAAAAAAAATAGTGTCATGATATCGTGTTTAGCTAGCCAAAATAAGAAGAGGACTTCCATCTGCAGGTGGTTTATCTGTGAAGAATTACAGTTAAGACAAAAAAAGGACTCGAGTGGTATTGTAGACTGATTATCATATCAAGAGTGAACTGTGCATTGTCAGAACATCTTGTTCATTTCATATAAGCAGATAACTTTTTGGGAACCCTTTCCAGAAGAGTGGGATTATAACTTTCTCACATCCTGGCTGCATACTTTACCAAATTCTGCAATCTGGATGATAACCAAAAAAACAGTTCTGTGTTAATATAGAATTATTTCCTATAATAATAGCAATGTTTAAAAGCTTTCCAGCAGCTTTGTAAAGTCAATAAATCATTCAGAAGCTGGAAATAGGAGTCTTTGGTAGGATTTCCGTCCACCTACTTGTATGTATTCTTTGTAGAAGACAGTTTTTCTTTTGAGGGGCTGTGGTATTTATTAGACATCAGAGTTACACTTAATGCATAAAAATAAACATAATTGATAACTATTTGGTACTTCTTATCTCTCTTTTGAAGGGGGATCTAGAGCTATTGTTTTTTCATTACTCTTTGGCATAAATAAAAGGAGTAGCTTTGTGTTTAAGTCAAGGTTTATTTACTGAGAGCTCACTTAGAATAGAAAAGTAATGCCATTCTGGCCATCACACAGATGTGTCTTCTTAGGGTGAAAACCTACTCTGAGTATGAAGGTTTTGTAAGATGTTAATGTGTAAGGAGCTTATGCTTTTTAGTACATAAATAAATTTGGTAGTGTCATGGGTTTTAGCCCTTGCTGTGCAGTGAAAGAAATTGATCTCGATTCCTGGATCTGTGCTCTGCATTTTCATAGGATATCCATTCATTGGCTTAGTTTAAGACCATTTTCTCGGAATTCCTGAATCAATACCTTTTATTTTTACAAGTCTCAAAAATATGGTTTATTTCAGTGTTTGTAAAGGAATTTGAGTCTATTATAGATTTGAGCTGTTCTTGGACTTTCGGTTTTCTTTGTGTTACTATTAAATACTGTACTGTTTCTTGGAGAACTCATGCATACACAGAAAAGCTTGCAACATACCAAAGTTGGCATCGTTAGGCCATCGTAATGATTCAGAGTAGCTGAAATTCAGAGAATGGCAAGCGTTAAATACATTTCAAAGTGTTATATGCACTGAAGTAGTGAGTGCATAGATTCAGTTGGCAATGGATGACTGAACGTTGGCCCCTCCAGATCTAACATTCTGTCTTGCAGAGATATGAGTAGCTCAAGGAGTGCTTGTTAAAATCTGTCTTTCGTTAGCAACTGTGTACTGTTCTTCATTGCTAATTCATCTTTAGCTTTTGCTTAATACATACTAAACACTATGGAGGTATTAGTGATACTTTTCAAAATAAAGCCTTGGGAAGAGAGGCCCAATGCACTCTGGAAGACTTTTTCCAAAGGTTTTTCATTCTGAGATATATCAACTTGATTTTTATACTTCCTTTACCTCATAGCCAATTGAACAGGAATTGGTTAAGTGGAACAACTTCATTCCACTGAATGGTTTGCTGAAAGTGTATTAGTATCAAAGTGGATTATTAGAGCCTGAAGCTCAGATCTCAATCAGGAATTCTACTAAGTAATCAGTTCTGGATGGCATTTTTGTTCTACCTGATAATGTGTATTTGTACTTCACTTTCTTGCACTTGCGTCAGCACTTTCTGAGTGTGTGGGGATCAGGGGATGTTGGAATTTGTTGATGGATTTTTTTTTTTTTGAAGATCATATGAGATGAGAGTCCGACCTGATTGGAGAACCTAACTGTGTTTTTACCGTTCAAGAGGTTGTCAGTGTGCTTGCTAGTGCTAAAGTGCAAAAAACTTACTCCCAGTTTAGCATGAATTTACAGATAAAGGTTTAGAACAAATAGAATTTCCTGTACTAGGCAATTAAAACCCTTGCCCTTTGGTAATTGATGCTAAAAAAGAAAAAAAAAAGTTACCCACAACTTAGGGAAGTTATCTTGCATTGCTAGCTAGAGAGAATTGTTTTCATTTTTGGAGAATATTTCCTTATGTACTGCATTTGAGTTTTCCCGCATTTGTGTCTGACACAGCCAGTGCTTATTGTTTTCTCCTCTGTTTCAGCACCCAAAGACAATGAAGAACGTGTGTTCCGGGAACGTATGCGCCCCAGAAAGCGACAGGGTGCTGTGCGACGCAGAGTACATCAGGTTAATGGACACAAGTTCATGGCCACCTATCTTAGACAACCAACATATTGTTCGCACTGCAGAGATTTTATATGGTATGAAGCAACTTTGACTTTGCTTTCTTTGAAACTTTGAATTGAGGAGTTAACATACCCTCCTGTTTTGCTGAAATATAAGTGTCACAGAGTAGTAGGCCTTTTCCTCTTCATTTTAATATTAAGCTGTCATCAGTTTTGCAGACACTAATAGACTGTTAAACCTCCATCACAAATGTTAGAGTTTGTTCTGTTTGTGGTTTTTTTCTCCTCTGAGCCACATAGTTCAATCTTTTCCTGTCTAGCACACACTATGAATTCTAGGTAGACTAGAACTAGACGGCCAGTCTAGTGTTCTGTAGATGCCTAAGTGTGAATTTAGACCTTATATTAGACATTTACATTTTTGGCAAGATGACTGAATTCTTCATTAGATGCTTAAGGATTACCATCTTCCTCCTAGTAAATGCCAAACTCTCCTGTACATCCTGCT
>NW_010201552.1:22423-52471 GCF_000695765.1 Mesitornis unicolor
GTTAATGGAATATGGGAATATTCAAGTTCTAATGATCCAGGGTTTGGGGTGTTCAGTGTACAGGATCTTTCCTAGCACAGTGTATGTCAAGAGCTCACTTTTAGAAATTATTTACATTAGGTTTGAGTACTTGGAATTTTCAGATAGGGAAAAGTGGTGGAGACATTCAGTTTTCAGTTATTTTTCAGCAACTCTACTGATGTTCTCCAAAGTCACCTAGATATACTGATTTACACCTTAATACACATAAGATCTGATGGGATCCATAATTAATAATTCTTAAGAGTGTGTAATGAATCAGTCTTTCTTAATGTGAAAGGATGTGCATTGTACATGAACTCAACTACATTCCTCTACCAAGGGTTAGGCTTTAGGTTAACTAAGATGAAGGAATTCCATGAAGGAATTCAGAAGTGATCTTCCAACTTGTTACCTCTTAGTGGCTGAAATGTGGATCCTACTTTGAACTGGTCTCAGTCTAGGCATGCAGTTATCAGATTATTGGTTATAAGAAGCTATTCTTTTAAACTTGTGCATGTCCTGTAATGAGAGCAAAAATGTTTTTCATTTTTAAAAAGATATATTCTTCATTTTCTAAAACACTGTTTTATTTTCAGGGGTGTAATAGGAAAACAGGGATACCAATGTCAAGGTAAGAGAAAATCTACAGAGGGACATTTTGAATATATGTTTTATGTTATAGTATATAAATAATAATATGTTTTCATCAAGCATTGTATATGTACAGTGTTAAGAATTTAGCATAAGATGATCAGAGTAAGTTTTGTCTCACCAACGATACAGTCTTTACTGTACTGTACTTGCTTTACATAAGTCACAGTAACATTTTTCAAAACTGTCAGTCTTAGACAGCAAATATAAAGTAGGAGCACAGTTCAGATCCCTGAAGAGCATATCCTAGGTATCTCTTGATGCACATCCAACTAAGGGGGCTTACCTGCAGATGTTGGCTTCTTCATCTTTCACTTCTTGCATTTTAAAGTTAAGAATCCTTTATTGTGCTTAAGATTCTTTGTTTAAAAGTGCCAGGTAATTGCAAAGACTGTAATTAAATAGATGAGATAATTATAGAGGTCATCATTAGAGAAGGTTATAGCAAAGACTGCAGAAATGTTTCATTTTCAACTCCATTTTACAACAATTTCTTATTCTCTTAATTCTTTTACATAGTCACTTCTTGGGATGATGTTTTTCTGCTTCTCATCTGACAAGTAAAATAATCAAGTTAGCATTCAGTTTTCACTTACAAAAGACTTGATGAAATCTCTTTGTAAATAAGTAAATGCAGATAATGATTTTACATCCTATAACACGAATTATTGTATTAACATACAACATAGCTTCATGAATTCTGATTTTTTTTTTCTTACAACAATGACCAAAGCTGGAAGAAGGCAAAATTCATTATTTCACTCTGTAGGTTTTTTTCTTCAATTAATGAGCTTGAATATCACAGAACGATAGACCTTGCAATTTTTAATCATACCTGTCATATCTGTAAATGTTATTCATTGATTAAGTAATCAGTATGAATACTGACAAAGCATTTTTGCCTCCTGAAGCATTTTACTGTTATCAACTTCTGATAATGTGTTACAGAAAGAATGTTCAACTTTGTTTTTTCTGTTCTATGACTTTTACAATGAGTTATCTCTATGTTTCTCTTCCTCTGGAAGCTCTTCATACAGAAATTGGTTTTGCCATTGTGTCTTATATAATGTGGAGATCATGGACTTTAGCAGATAAAGAAATCAAATATGCAAAAATTGATAAAAATTGTGGTTAATATTCAGAAGGTAATTTGTAGTTTTACATACTGAGATTTTGACAGATATGCTTAAAATTCATTGGTCTCTTGAAAGTCCATTATCTTCTCCCTTTGTATGCCAGACTTAATTCATAGGACTTACCAGGTCACCAGTCACTTGCAGCCTTTCAAGTCCCAGCATTTCTTGTCTTCTGAGATCAATCTTTTGCTTTAAATTCAATCTTCATGAAAACTCATTCTTTTATCTGTTTTTTTGTTTATAGTTTGCACTTGTGTAGTCCACAAGAGATGCCATGAACTTATAATAACGAAGTGTGCTGGCTTAAAAAAACAGGAAACCCACGATGAGGTAAATGTTTATAAATTTTTTAAAATCAATTTTCTAGATAAAATTCCATCTTTCATATGTTCAAAGTAGTCATCTCCTCTGTTTAATCAATAAATGTTATAGACTTTTTTGTCCCCTTCTTGTCATCTTTTGATGTACCATTTAGAACAAAAGCCATCTGTGTGCCAAAGAATTGTGTAAGATGGTAGTGATAACACCAGGTGCTGCATAGTGAACAGGTTTCCAGTATATTTACTCCCTACCTCTGGAAAACTTTTGTATATTAATGGAATTAATGCAATATGCGCTTCATGCTATCATGCATTTAAATGCATGAAGACATCACCTGAAAATGTAATTAGCTGCCTTCAGAACTGTCCTGTTAGGGTGGTAAGTATGACGTGCTAATGGCACGTTCAGCTCTGGATCAGAAGAGAAAACAAAGCAATCCTTTCACTTAGGTTAAAGGTCTCTCTCAGCTAAGATGTCCCTTTTAGACTTTGTTAGGAATTTATTTTCTGTGGACAGTCGTATAGCAGGGGTATTCTTTTATGGCTGGGTTGATAAGGGACAGTTGGGAAGGGGAGTGAGTTTATGGTTTTTAAAACAGTTGTAGCCCTCAGCTGTAACCAGTGAATGCTTAATCTTACACAGATTTTTGGGGTTTTTTGTGTTTTAACAGAAAAGCTAATGAATGTTTACTGTCCTGTTCTGTTTTGTGCAACTGCAAGGGCATACTATCTTTCACCATAGAGTTAGGTGAGGTAGTGATCTCAGTTCCTTGGCCATGCACAAAAAGTACATTTCTTAGTTTTATTTGTTAAAACCCTACATTTTTATGCTTGAAAAAGCCTAGTTTTAAATTACAAATCAGGGTTGTGTGTAACAATGGTTTTAAGTCATTCTCTTGACTTTTATATGAATTTGACTGTGACACTAACCAATCTCATTCTTCCTATGCAATTCACTACCATTTTTTTCACATTGGAAGCATTCTTTAATATCTGGTTCACAACCAATATTTTACATCCAGAATTTCATCACTTTCATTAGGACTGTGGTAAAGGACTGTGTTTGGCTAGTGTTGTTTTTGCTTAGTACTCTCAGGGAGATACAGAATCTTGTGTAGATTTATATTCCCAGGCTCCAGACTGATGGAGACTTGTATGCCTTGCTGATACAATGCTCTCATTGTTTAGAAGAGATACTAGATCATGGGAGAGAAGCCAGTGGTAATAGGAAAGGGAAGGAAAAACACATTGAAATAAATCTCCTACTATGCATTGGCCACTACAAAAACTTACCAATGACATCCTTTAATGAGTAAGTAATCATACCTTGGAATTCCTGAACACAACAAATTACCATTGTTATTTTCATAATCTAAAGAAGAGTGGGATATAAAAAGGTAAGGGAGCTGTGATGTATTTCTCTTTCTTAGTCCTGTATTAGTTTGGCCTGCTGCTCCTAAAACAATTGGGAGTGACTTCCTTGCCTTTCACGTTAAGAGATCTTTCCTGATAGCTCTGTATTTGTTGTTCCCAGTACTAGGAAGTAAACTTTGGTCTTTATCTCTTGGGCGACAGCAGCCCTTCCCCCTCTTTTCCCCAAATAAAGTAGTGAGAAGAACTCTGAAGCTGGAATATATCTAATGCAAAAATCATCATCTAAGCAGAGACCTATTTCACCTTGTTTGAATTCTGTGTGTTTTCAAAACGTAACAGGGCCTCGGTGTATGCTGATTATAAATAAATTAATCAGAATGAAATATGCTGTGCTCTCCTTTTTCAGCAAGTGGGATCCCAGCGTTTCAGTGTCAACATGCCTCACAAGTTTAGCATTCACAATTACAAAGTGCCCACCTTCTGTGACCACTGTGGTTCATTGCTCTGGGGTCTTTTGAGACAAGGTTTACAATGCAAAGGTAAGGATTAACACTTCAAAGCTTTTCTTTTTCTTTGTGAGTGCAGTAGACTTGGAAAGACTTCAAGTTATTCTTTTTTTTTCCCCAGCATGTACTGAAGTGAATAGAAAGTAAATAGTGGACTGCTGTAAGGATTGCCATCATGGTTAGAAAATGGTCTTATACTTTACTTTTTACTGTCTGCAACACCAGTCATTAACAGGTGCAGAGGACAGAGGTGCAGAAACACATTTTTCACCTACTGCTGTGTAGGTTTATTGCCACACAGGAAATTAGAAGACAGAAAACTAAAGCATGAGAATTTACATACCTTCAGCTTATATGCCTTTTGTGCTTTCAGGTTTGTGCTGATGGTTGCTAAATTCTTTAAACATCATTATTCCAGCTACTCTTCCCTTTAATACCATCTTCAAATATTACTATTATGTAGCGGCTAGGCTGGGCAGAACCAGTCCTGTGTGCCCATATCCAGAAGATAAGTTATTCTGGTATCTCGCTAAATCATCCTTTGTGATGATCTACCTAGCCCTTCTATTCCAGAAAATAAAGGAGTCATTATGTTCTGTAGCTTTTAAGGACTGTGTACTCTGTACAGTAACTGTATATGAAGTTACTGGAGGAAGGTGCACATATGTCATTTTAGCTGACTAACAGAAATGGTTGGTTCCATTTTTCCTTGTTTCAAGAAGATCTGTATATTCTAAAAGGGGGACAAAACAGTAAACTTGTAACTTGTAAAGGAAAGTAATATTTTAGAAATAGTGAATAAAATGCTTCAATAAGTGGGTTGATGGTAAAGATGTCATGAGGATTATCAGATCCTTAGGAAGTAGTACCTAATGGAATTATAAGCATTTTCATTTTGTTACATCTTTAGAAATGAGTAGGTCCGTCTTCATAAATGCAAAAATCATGTTATGTACACTTCTCAACAGCAGAAACATTGAGGCACCCATATATATATATATAAATGTGTAATCTATTAAATACATTCTTTACAGTATTTAAGATGAGACATAACTATAGGTGAAGGTTGGACCTAATGCTTCATGTTACACATTGCTGAGCAGCAAAGGAAAGATGGTGTTCTTTTCTTGGCAAATTGGTACACAGTGTGAGCATTCTGAAATTCAGTCCTTCCTTTGGGATTCTACCTAGCGAGCAGTGATAAAATGTTAAGACTCTAGATGTTGTTACTTTACTAGTATTAAAAGATTATGTTTAAATGCGATCTTAATTATAGTGCAGATATGTTCAGAGGTCAAACATTTTACTTGCCACTGAGCTTTTGTCACTGAATATCCATGCACTGAAAATACTGTGTGTAGCCATTTCTTTTTGCTGTTCTTTTGAGCTGAAACATGCTTGAAAAGGAAAGGCCTCTCCTTTCTGAAGCACATGGTTACTGCTGCAGATACAGTGCCTGTGTATGGTTTGTTTCTTTAAGGCTTATACAGTGAAATCATTGTTGATGAAAACCACAAAGAAATGCAGCTTTATAAATACATACTTATTTTCCCTCTAAAAAAGTAACAAAATTGGAATTTGACCACCTGAATGTTAATGTAATATTTAATTACTCTTGCCGTTATGCTTCCTTTATGCATTGCTCCACAAGAGGGCAGTGAAGTCCAAGATAAAATATGTCATCTGCTCCTAACAAATCCACACTATGCTATTTTTAATGGAGCTATGTTCTCCCCCCCCCGCATAACCTGGAAGCAGTGTAACTTTTTTTCCTCTCTTACTATTATGCTAGTTTCAAGAGATGTTATTTAAGAGTACGAGCGTAGTAAATGGATTGCCATCTAAAGAGAGAGTGCTTAACAGTGCCAAAGACTTTTGTTAGAACTTAAATCACTCTCAGTTTTATGCCTGCCTACATTAAAGAGTTAATCTACTTGAGTAAAATAGAGTAAGAAGCAATAATATATGAGGAACTGATGTTCTGCTCTCATTATGAGAAGAGGACTGCTAAAATCTAAACTCTGGAGGACTTTTATTCTAATTCAAATTCTGTTTAAGATTTACAAGATTGTTAGATATTTTCATTTGTTCTTGTGTCTGTTCAGGATACCATGTGAAAGCACTGTTCTGCATTATCAAAGAATAATAACCAGGTTAATAATTTTATATTAGCATTCAAGAGTCACTGCAAATCCAGCTAAGTATTTTTCTACTAAAATTATATTTATTTGAAAAAGTTACTGGTATTGGTAGGTCCAGTAAGGTATGGTTTACGTATGACAAATGCATGCCAAGGTAGTATTTGACTTGCTCTGTGACGTTACATTTCACTGCAGTTTGCAAGATGAATGTACATCGACGCTGTGAAACAAATGTGGCACCGAACTGTGGAGTGGATGCTAGAGGCATTGCTAAAGTTCTTGCAGATCTTGGAGTCACTCCAGATAAAATCACTAATAGTGGGCAGAGGAGGAAAAAGGTAATTCCACTATGTTTGGTCACGTAAGCAATAAGTATGGCTGTATTGTAACTTTACTAGTTGGAATTCAGTCCCACTCACTTGAGTTGCACAAGAATTTTTTGGCTCGAAATTGTCATTGGATAATTGATTGAGACATAGCACTACTCAGTAACATTGTAAATGCTGATAAATGAGCCAACGTGCTGACTCTCATGAAGAGAAGCTGTTTGCCAGATGACGATTGCAGAGTTATCACTGTTATAGGAAAAACTAGGCTATTCTAGAAATAAAAACTTGGGTCACCAGAAGTACATCCAAAACTGTTTGAGTTGTTCTGGATTTGTAGTATGTGTCCTGGATCAGAATTTGGCCACACTTTCTATTTGCATGATTGTGACAACAAAGTCATTGCTCTCACTTACCGTAATAGGGAAATTTTACCATGATTTCTTGTAACATCTGTGTTTGGCTCTGTTCATTTTCCTGATTATTGCACACTTGGTTTCGATGTATGCTGTTTCAGAATGTTACAGAAACATAGAATACTCAGGAACAAATTGATCTGTGACTCTTGAGAAAAGATGTCGTGTTCTTATTATGTGAGTTAGCTTGCAGTGCTTGTTGATGCTTGTTGTAGTTAAATGTATTTACCAGATAAGTTTCTACACAGGCTCAAGGTGGCTATTCAAAACTTTCCCACTCACTGGATATGCTTATTACATTTATTTCATCTTAAGAACCTATTTTTTTTTAAACTGATGGTTCTCTCTGTGTTTATATTCTGGTCCTCATTTGATGTGATGCCATCTACTGTATGGCTGAGGTCCTACCAGTGAGAATCCATAGGTGAGGAACACTCTCA
Organism: Mesitornis unicolor; assembly: GCF_000695765.1. NCBI lineage: Eukaryota > Metazoa > Chordata > Aves > Mesitornithiformes > Mesitornithidae > Mesitornis > Mesitornis unicolor. The sequence goes on from NW_010201552.1 coordinate 29,755, forward strand.
CTTTTCTTCACACTTCTGCTTGTGAATTAATGTTGTTAAATTAAGTTTCCTTTTGGCATGGGAGGATCTCATAGCTGAATACCCTTTTTGGAATTGTTCTTAGCTAATTGCAGGTGCAGAGACTCAACAACCAGTTCCTGGAAGTGCATCATCAGAAGAAGATAGGTCAAAGTCAGCACCAACTTCTCCATGTGATCAAGGTTGAACATCCCTTTTTATTTCCTAAGTGATATATGTTGCCACATATTTTCCTTCTTTATGAGGAGTAAAAAACCTATCATCCTCACCCTTTGTAAAAGGAAATCAGTGAAGTAGTTACCACCAGAAAATGAAGCATTTGAAAAAGTGTTGAACTGCAAAAACTTTTTAAAAATGCCTACTCCTTATTTTGTTTAAATCTGTGTAATTAAGTGGCTTTTAAAGGGAAAATTATAAAATGGTAATCTTAGAATCATAGAATGGTTTAGGTTGGAAGGGACCTTAAAGATCAAGATGAGTCCTTGCCTAACCAAATACCTTTATGTAAGGTTATATATTCTATTGTAAGGGTGAGAACATTTTAAATAGTACCACAAAACTTGAGAGCCTGTATCTATCTGAAAAGTCTCTCTCTGTCAATAAGTTTTTGAGATAAAATTGCATCCTTGCAATCCCATGTTGAACATTCATAATAATAAAAGTTTCCATTTAGTTAGGCTATGCTAACATGTCTGTGTGATCACTAGAGGCTTCATAAAACTGTGTTTCTTTTCAGTGATTTTTTTTTTTTCATGCAGAGATTTGGAGACAAATATTTTAATCTTCACTGATATAACCTGATTTCATTGAGCTGAACAGCCTGATTGACAGAATGTGTATGTCAGCAGCACTCTGCATCTAATCTGATTGATGTTTTTAAAAATAGGAAACATCTGAAAAATCTGATCAAAAACCTCCCAGTTGTTTGGATTTTTTTAGTTAATACAATTTGTGTGAATTCTCTATTAAATTTCACTTTTCTAGCTGCCCAGTAACGTTGCTTCCAAGGCCATCAGGCAGAAGTACTATGCAAGAGCTTGAGGCAGAAACTGAGGTCTCTGAGTCACCAAGACTCACTGTGTTTAGCATTGAGAAACCTTCACATCCATTTAGCAGATCTACACAGGTGGTGCTTGAAGCAGCACTAGGAAGTGGTCAGAGACTTCATTGGCAGGTGACTGATAATAGCTGGAGCTGAGTAAGATGCTCCACTCATGTTGAACTTTGGAGATATAACTCTAAAATACTGAAGCAGGGAGATGAGTAAGTGCAGCAGGAAGATAGCGGTATTCAGAACAAAGTACTCCGCTGTGGTACAGGAACACCCCAAATCACTAAAACAACTATTTGGCCACTATTCTGACTTATCTGTCAAGTTTTGGATGTGTCATCCTCCTAGGTTCATTCTAAAAGGCCACACTTCCTGTTAGAGCAGGATTTTGGCTGATTTCTGTAAGATGGAGAAGCAGCTTGTTAAATATGTGTTCTTAATGTCAGAATGCTTTACACAGCATTCAGAGATGATGAATGTCCCTTCCCAAGACTAATACAGACTAACACAGACTGTTTTTCTGATGTTTGGTTAAAAGGAACACATTTTCTTACTTTTCCACAGAAATCAAAGAGCTAGAAAACAACATTAGGAAAGCGTTATCATTTGACAATCGGGGAGAGGAACACAGAGCAACAGCTACAACATCAACAGACAACCCGCTTAACAAACCTGGGGAGAATGGTGAAAATGGGGATGTCAAACAGGCTCAGACCAAGCGAATAGGCCTTGAAGAGTTCAACTTCATCAAAGTATTAGGAAAAGGCAGCTTTGGCAAGGTAAGTAGCTTTTTTTTTTCTTTTCCTGGTGTGTCAGGCTTTTTTTGACTGTCCCACTTTGAAAGTATTCATGGTAACATTCAGAAAGTCCTTAAACCCCAGGAGTTTCCTTCTATTCTTTACCTATAGGGTAAAAGCAGCTTTTACCCCACAGATCAGGAATATCAGCCTCCTGATAAAGTGGCACTTCCTGTGCTTTAACTCACTTTATTAACTTTATTTGTCAAGCCTTTTGAAATACGATGTCAGTGTTCACTATTTCAGAATATTGGTAATGAAGTGATGATATACATACGGTACATACATGTTGTTCGACAAGATAATTAGTTATGGTCAAGCAGAACAAATCATCCCAGGAATTATGCTGTGGACTTCTGAGTTCATTCCCTTTCTAAGTAATACCCAGCTCAAGTTTACTTATTTCACAGAACAGTTTGTGTGCTTGTTTTTCCTCAGTGGGTGTGTTCAGTGCTGGAGGAAGCAGAACTCCAGCATTTCCACCCAGATACAACTATTGCGAGAGGCTTAGACAGCTGCCCGAAATACCACATATGTGGCAAAGATGTAACTCATCAGATACCTTCCCACAGTAGAGAATTGCTGAGGGTGGAAGGGGCTCATAGATTTGTCTTTTCACAGTGCTGTGCACTGTGGAATCAAAGAGGACTGAAATGTGAATCTGTTTCACAAGTACACTCTTCCTTCCTTTATATACGGGAACTGGAGATGCAGAGGGACAGAGCTGGAGCAGTTCTTTTGTCTCCCTGTTTTCTAATCTTTTCTCTGAAGATTACCCTGGCTCCAGGCCAGACCTGACCTTAAAAAAAGTATAGAACTTGAACCTTAAACAATAGTAGTAGTTAAAATCAACAACTTTAAAGCAGTCAGAATGGTACGTGAGATTGTATACTATGTGCATCACACACAAATCTCACTACCAAAAGTGGGAGATAAAAGTGGGAAAAAAATTTCTGTTCTATATCACCTTCTTTCCTTGTTTAGTTTTTGAGATCTCATTGACACTCATTAAGATATTTTAATAAGGGGATAATTATTTTTTTATATTGTCTACATTCTTAACTAACAAACAAAATAGATACTGTCTGTTTCAAGTTTAAAGAATACCAGAGGTTTCTTCTTCTAAAGTGACATTACTTTACTTTTAATTTTATAAACATACAACTTTATTTAGGCAAGTATGTAACTGTCTCTGTATTTCCAATGCAGTCAAACTAATATACAACCCTGCTTTTGTGGTATTTGTTATTCACTTTTAAACAGAATTTCTGTTTGGTTTAGGTAATGTTAGCTGAGCTAAAAGGAAAAGATGAAGTATATGCGGTGAAAGTCTTGAAGAAAGATGTCATACTTCAGGATGACGATGTAGACTGTACAATGACAGAAAAGAGAATTCTGGCATTAGCACGGAAACATCCATACCTAACACAACTTTACTGCTGCTTCCAGACGAAGGTAAGCTATGTGAGCATTTAACCAGTTTGTGCCCAAGGAACAACATTAACTATTTCCAGAGTAAAAGACAGCAATGTAAAAGGTACAGCAATATTTAGAAAATATTCCTGAGAAGTTTTTGGCAGTTCAGCATCTCAGCAGCATTGAACAGCTCTACTGGCTGCTGCTAAATAACGTAAACACTATTACCTTGTGAGTACCAGGAGATGGCAGTAAATGAGTTAAAAAATAATAAAAAAACCCCACATGCAAAAAAACTACGGAGGTGACATTTTCTGTTTTTCTTCTGTACATTAATGTGATGCATCATTTGTTGAATTAAGTACAAATGTTTTTAACATCCAGTATTCAGAGTAAAAATTCTAAAATTATCTTGTCAGAAATGAGATTATGGCAAAACACTCATCTTTTCAGTTTTCTTGTGCTGTGTAGTATACAAAATGTTCAAAAGAGAAAGGAAATCAGGACACTGCTTATTAATTAAGCAAGTTCCTATAGTGCTGATGCCTCCCATGTTCCTGAGAAGCAGGGAGAAGGGAAAGCAGAGAGGACTGATAATGAGAGCCTGTTCCTATGGTGTGTTCCTTGTTGATAGTTTTTCATATAGAATTCCTTTTCATAGCATGTTTTCGATTTGCTGCTTAAATGTAAGTGAAAGTTTGGATGGTTTAGCTGCCTCTCTAGGATTTCTGAATCCAGTCAGTCAAAGTGCTTCAAACCAGTTGTGTTCACTGAATATTCCTGGTTTTCATTTTTCAGTCCTTCATTTCTCTCTTGTCATTCAGCTGAGCTGACTGTTTTTTACCTGATGGTCCAGAATCTTTATGGAACAACAGCAACAAAAAAAACCCACAAGGTGAATCTGTCTTGCAGGTAGAATACCAACCATATATAATTAAATGTACAGAAGAATCCATTATTTTCAAAGTGCCTGATAAAATGTTTACTATTTCAAAGCACTACAGTTTGACCTTTTGCCTAACTAAATTTGCCATATTGAACTAAACTTGCCATTAATTTCAATAGTATGGGATTTTGACCTGTAGGAAATAAGTTTAGACTTTAGTATATATGTGTGTTTTAAATAAAACACTTGAAAATCACTCAACTCCCTTCAAACTTCTGGGTTTATTTTGTTTCTTTCAGTAAGACGGTACATTGGAATATTTGAGTCAATTTAATGGAAAATTTTGGCAGATTAAATGAATAATAAAATTAGCATATTGAATTAAATTTAGAGTTACTAATAGTGTGTATGAGTGTATGTGTGTGCATACGTAAATACCTACGTATTCACATACCCAAAATTACAGAAAGGCTGTGAATAGGAGATCTTCCAGCAAAGTTTTCAGAAAAGATAAACAGGGCAGTGGGAAAGCCATAGGAAAATGGCTGGTAGGATCAAGATTATAGTGTGTTCAAATATGCAAATAGCAGATGTTTAATGTGTGTATACAGTTCTTAAAATAGTGAAAATACATTAGCATTTTATATGCTTTGAAGTTGACACAAAAAAATAGTCCAGGAAGCTGTGTATACAATTTATGTCTGCAGAGGATGTTTCATGCATTCAGACTTTATTTCAGTTGAATATGTGCATGAACATACTATTTAAATGTTTTAACGTATTATTTTAAAATCTATAACTAGAACCGAGCCTATTATTTCCAATGAAGAGAGTGATAAAAAGATTGTACTAGGCTGAGTGGTAAACTCTGTGAACAGAGAAAGACCTTCAGGACTGAGGCAGATCACACTCCCTGAAGTGTAAATAAATGTATCGCCAGCCTGATGGGAATCATGTGGCAGAACATCAGTAAAGATCAGTTTTACATTAAGTGAATTATGACAGGAGGTTCTCCTGCTACTGCTCTGGATTCTTGAAGATTTCCCTTCTTTTGTATTTCTCATCTGTTCTCTTGTCTTTTCTATTGTGCTTTCTGCCTTCCTCCCTGCCCTCCAAAGCCATTCATCCAAGTAAGATACTAAAAATTCTTCCCGCCACCTTCTCTCCTCCCGCATCTCTTGACCAGAGAGTAACTATAGTTCGTGGCTTTGCTTGAACTCAAAGGAACTGATCGTTATGTGATTTATAGTTAGAAGTTGTAGGCTAGCGACTCTTAATCATTAACACCCAAAACTATACCTAGTGATACCAAATCAAATTAAAATTCCACAGTTGAAATAATGGAGGGGTTTTTTGAGTGTGGCTGATGAACTCTTTATAAAGAAACAAAAAGCCAAAACGAGTGTAAAAGCAAAAGCAATACATCTGCTAAAGCTGTAAATTATTTATGAATGACAGTAAATGAAAATGTACCAAGTAAATTAGTCACTGAGGTTCAGTGGCAAAGCAGGTAGAAAAACCTGCTTGATCAAATATGGTCTGTGGTTAAAATAGCTTTACTGAGACAAAGGCTATTGTACAATAGAGTTTAAAATGTGTTTAACAGTAGTGTCTAGTTACTTACGCTGCAGTTGTACGCCATGCCACAGCTGCTGTACTTTGCAGAACTGGCCCCTGAAGTGATCTTGCTGGAATTAAACTTTACATTTCAGGTAGAGCGTATTTGTCGTATACACCCTGACTTAATGGGAAGATTGAGTCAGTATTCATTGTCAAAGCACTCAGAGGTTGACTTTGTGTAATGAGATTACTTGCTTTGTTCCTCTTCCACGAAAATGTGAGTCTGACAATATATATTGAAATGTTTTCCTTCAATAATAAGGTGAAGACACTGCAGAAAAGTTGCTTAATAGGCTTTTTCAGTAGGTATGCTTCAGTATTACTTGTTTTTTTACATAGAACAGAGTTTTCATTAGTATCATTGACTAAACGATGCTATTATTATCATAACAAATAAGAGGTCACATTTTAAATTATCTTGGAATACAGAAATCATGCCAAATAATGGCTAATAACAGCATACCTTATACATGAATGTGTTTTTAGCCCTACACATCTGAATTTACTTTTAGCAGTCCCATCTAGCTTCCTTATCTTAAAGGAATATTTTTGGGATTGGTGTTCCCCATGTTCACTCTTAGTCCAGAAGCTAACTTTGATCAAACCAGTATGCTTCAAGCTCATAAAAAAGAAGACCCTCCAAAATATCTGTATTAAACTTATATATATTCAAGTATTGTACTTCAGGGATTGTTTTGTGGTCTTCTGCAGTGACCTGGAAGTCAAGAGAGATGGATTCTGTTCCAAAGCTTGGAATAAAGTGTGTGAAGTTAATGTATGACGTTTTGTTTGCAGTAGTTTGAGGTATGAACTCAGCAACATAGTCCTACGCATTAGAAAGAACGTAAAATCTACTGGCATGACCTCAGCTGCTGCGTGTTTTTACATGGAAGGAGCTCACAGGACTTGCTCCTGTATCATGTATCATGTCTTATAAAACCATGTCCCATGTAGACAGTATTTTTCAACACTCTCATACTACAGCAGTATTTCCCTTTTTGTTCTTCCAGAATATGGTCAGTGCATCTGTCAGTGTATTTAGAGGTTTGATTTCTCTTTCACTTGTGTTCTGTCAGCTGGGATATAAATGAAGAATACTGCATTCTGTATTTGGCACTCCCATAGCGAAACTTGCCCAAGGCCTAGCATATTGGGTACAGCATTTTTGTAATAACTGACCTTTGCTTCTCATCCTCTTTGATTTGTTCAGGACTTTATTGTATCTTTTATTGAGAAGATGTCAGGTTTTTTTTCAGGACTACTACTGTTTATGTTCTTCTTTCACTCTTCGTCTTATCTTTTCTTTCTCTTCTTCTATGTGCTGGTTCCTTGGGTTTTCAGTAAGAAGTATCGTACCTGACAATAATGCTGATGCTGCCCAATTTCCCTCTCTCCAGTGTCCTCTTCACTCCGGCCTTACACCATGCTTCAATGGTGAACTATGGAACAGTATCAACATTAGATTTTGTTGATAACGTTTCAGTCAGGTGGCTGGCAAAGAGGGGTTAAGTATTTCTAGAGCTATTTTCTGTGAAGACATTGTATTTGTGATACTTCATTCACAGTTGGAATTTTCAGAGCTGTGAAAACTAAAGTCTCTTTAAATGAAAAGTTGAGATTTTACAAAATTAAGATATAACTAGCTTCACTTTATTCCTCCTACACCCCTGTCAGCCTTTTTCATAGTACTTAAAATTTTGTAGACCTCTACCCTATGAGATGCATACACATGTATGTGCACAGCCTATAATTTATAATGAATTATCCTAATAAATTCTTGAGAAGTAAAATGTGATTAAAATTATTTAAGACAGTGAAAACTTTATTATGATAATTCTTTATAAATTTAGAAGACTACAGAGCTACTACTTTTAACAGCTACCATTTTCTTTTTTGTCCAACTTCATGAAATCTGATAAATTTGGAACTAGTGCTCTTATGTGGTTTTCAGAGTACCATCTTCAACAAAATTTGTACACAGACATAGAGATTACTGTTAGTACAGAGCAAAGTTCCTGTTGAATGATAGAGTTGCATAGCTTGTAAAGGACCTTTAGTCAGCATTATAGCTATTGCTGTTAGAGAAAACAAGTAATTTAATAAAGGATAGAGACAGTCAGAAAGTCAGTTACTGCAGCTAAATAGTTAGACTTATCCCACCCATAAAAACATCTTTGCTTCTTTACAATTGTCTGCACGTTAAAAGCAGTGTATCAATTCATAGCATAGCTCCTGAGCTGACTTGCAGGACCATTCACTTCTTTCCTGTGTGCTGGTGTTGTAAGGCAGAGATTAGCCACATGACAGTGGCAGAACTGAAGGACGTGGAGAAATAGGCAATAGTGACCCTACTGTGACTATACTGATCTCTTAACTGTTATCTTCTACTTAGTGGTTTACTAGTGCTTTATCCTAGATGGTGAGTACTGTGCTTCAAATACTATTCCTTTCTGCAAATTTGCACTGTAGCGCGGCGCTCTGGGTAGCGGTAGAAGGCTGGTGTTTATTATGAAGTCAAGATTTCAGATATTTTCTTTCAGTTTCGGCTGTCACGGTGTTCCTTTGTGATTTTTGGCAAATCTCTGAGCCTCTTTCTGCATCAGACCCCTCTCTAAGAACCAAGAGTAATCAGTTCTCCTTCTGTTCATGGCTTGTATTTAAATATTTCCAAGAAGGGTTTGGAAGTCCATTAGTACAATTTTATTACAATGCAAAAGGATCAGTGTGGAAAAGTGGAAAGTTGCAAAAGGTGTAACACAGAGTTATGTTTTTAAAGTGGCTTGTTTTATTTGTGTAATAAAATGTAAAGCAGCAAAAGGAGAGAGTCGTGTACTTATGATGTTTTTAAGTCATGTTTTCTAAGTTAATTTAAGAAGAATCACTGTAATATGTGACCAAAACTGCCTTTGGTAATGTAAAAGCAAGTCTTATTTCTCTTACCTGTATTTATACAAAAAAGTAAATGTCTTCTGTAATAACAGCTCAGAGGAGTGTCATTTATGATATACAGTGCAAATTAACCTAACTGACTGGCCACAGTTAACATTCATCTGGGACTAATCAAAGCTTATAATCCATTTTATCTGGTATTCTTGTACTTTCGTTGCTAAGCAGCTGAAGCCATTATGCAGATATTGCTATATGGGTGTAATCTGTTTAGCACAAGTTTGCATTGCCTTTTATTACTGATTAGTGTCAAATTAGAACTTTTTAGGGCCCAATTCTGTTCATTATTATCCCTGCTTCATTGGCTTTGTACATGTGTGAGACAAAAGACTAAATTAGCCCCTGTATTTTTAGCTGCTTCAGTGCTAAAATATTTTAATACCATTTAAATATAAAAATTATTGACAAAGGTTTCTTAGTGGTGTAGAAAGGTAGAAAAAAATGGTGGTCTCTGATGATGTCTTATGTATCACACAGTCAAGAAGTCATGAAAATACATGAAATTTTGGCAGAATAAGGTTTTTCTGAAATTTGGGTGCTGTGTATGTTAAATTTAGATTTCCTGTTGACTGCTACAGAATATGAATGCACTGACCGCAATCATTGTATTGTCTAAAAGTAGACACTGTGGTCAAGAATAGTTGGAACGGTGAAGCTGATGATTAAATACTGTAATCATTGTGTCTCACATACACAAGCCCCTGTTTCCAGCATGCTGACCCGGTTTTGGGAAAGTTGCTATTATGCCGCTCAGTTATTGCTAGCTGCTCTTGAAGGATTATTAAAGCCTGGTTAGCTCACTGAAGATTCATTGTTCGCATTGGTTCTTCTAGTGTTAAACTTCAAGTCAGGCTATGAGAGCAGCCGGGCTCATCAAGGGCCTGTAGGAGAAATCACTCCTTCAGCATCAATCAGGAGAGTCTAAATGCTTCTCTTTCAGACAGGAAAGACATTTATTTAGTGATGTAGCACCCAAACTGAACAGGACTCTTTCACACCCTCTCAAAGCTAGGGCTTGTTCCTAGTTTGCATGTATAAAAGTGAGTGCTGCAGCTGCAACTCCATGGATTGCTTTGCTGTAACCAACTGAGGCCTCAACAACCCCGGGAATAGTCCCGAGTCAGCATCTGTGGCCAGAATACACTGCAACTGCCATCGTGAAATAGGTGAGGTCAAGCTGGAATTTGTACTAATTTTATTTACCTTGGTCCTCATGCCTGCATATTAGGCATTTAAAGTTAACTGTGCCAGTAGTTCACTGTGTTAGAAACATCTTAGTGTAGCCAAGGTAAAATTCAACTTTGAGATTTTAATCCTGATGTGGTCATGTGCAGACAGAAAGTTTTTAGGATAACAGGTGGAGCTAAGGGCCTTTTAGGTACTGTTTTCATATCTCCTGGACAGAATAGCTGGAACTACCTATTGCACACTTTGCCTCTTGAGAGAAGCGTGTTTCTCCAGTTGAGACATTTTTGGGGGGAGGAATTTTCAGAATATCTACCAGATGCTTTGCCAGTAACTTTCCTGGCAAGTCTGTCTGTCCTATAGACCAGGCTTTAGCAAAGATCAGAGGAAGGAAGAATATTGTCACCTAAACAGGGCAGAGAGGGCAGACTGTGATCAGAACTGGAGTTGACTCAGCTTACTGGGTCCACGAAATCTCTGAATAAGCTTTGCACTGTGGCTGTGTTAACATCATGCTGGTTGGCTCGTCATCTGCCATTCTTAATGTTACAGCTTTTGTGGGAGCAGAGTGCTGTTTCTCATCCAGCAGCATAATTGAACAATGCTGCTTTAAACAAAATCCTGCAGGTTAAGGCTGGATTGTGGCTTTTAGTTTAGTTTTGTCTTGGGAAAGGGGAGTGGGAAGGATGAAGGTAACCTGCCTTGTGGCAGCAGCCGTGTGCTGTGACCCTTTCTGTCCTTCCTCTGCACCTGTGTCTGGAGACCATCCTCACACCTCCTGGTGTAGGATCCCCCTTTTAGACAGAAGAGACCTGAGTACATGGCCTACATGAACCCACTTTGTCCTAGCACCCTTTGTGCTTTTTTCTTCTATTTTTAGCTGTAAAGCGCTATTCACAATTTGCCTCTAATGGGTTCAATATAAAAATGAATTTATAAAAATCAAATCTATCTTTAAAATACATGGAAATGTAATGCTCACATGGGTAGCAATCAGGATGCCTCATTTATGCCAGTAAACTGTTTTAAAAGCTATTTAAAGAAAGGCTGTTTTACTCACGTGATTGCGGGAGAACATTTAAAACTGTGTTTGTTAGGTGTTGCTCTTACAAGTAAACAACTAATGCACCCCAAAGGAAGAGTCAGGAAAAAGGAAACTGCATATAAAATTTGATTCTTCTGCAGCTTCTTTTCTAAAGGCAGGAAATGATTCTCTTTGGAATTCATTTGAGCACTTTAATGCAGATTTTTGTTTGGGTTTTTTGGTAACAACAGTAAGCTTAGTAAATGATAATTGTACACGAGAGAATTTCACCATGGGAAAGAAGCGGAATTTACAAAACATTTGGGTTTGCATCTTTAGGAAAATTTTCACTGCTTTTTTTAGTGTTTCCACAGAGTAATTTTAGTTTTGGCATAATGTCTGCTGCACCATACCCCGTTTGTGAGGTCAGCCAAACATGAGTCGGGTATAACTTAAATTGCACTTTATCTCTTCTCTCAAAACCACACCATCAGATCGTTTGTACACTGTTAATGGCTGTGTGAGAAGATTTAAAGGAATACAGTTGATGCCATTTTGTCTCACTTGTGGATGAGGACTTTTAGCAGAAATACACACACCTTTTTGATGGCAGCAGATTTTACTCTTGTCTTATTACTGTAGACTAAGAGTAGTGATGCCCAGCGTATAGCCTAATGCTTGTGTGTGGGAAAACAAGTAGAGAGCTTCTTAGTGTTCTCCCATAAGGTGAGCCCAAGGCCATTCTGTAAGCTGAGAAGTATTCAGTGCATTGTATTATCTCCTTGAAAAGGATGGCAAGGAAGGTGATTTCTAATGTCAACTTAGTAGTTAAGAGAAATTCCTCTCTAGAGGAGCATTGAGTCTGCAGTGTCTCTATGCCAGGGCTGAAATGCTGTATAAAGAGTATAAACAACTTCCACTGATAGTAAAAAACAGTAAAAGTAGATCTATAAAACATGTACAGGTAAACTGTATCTCATTATTGATGCTTTCTGTTCTCTTCTGGTAAACTGATCAGTCATTAAAAAGTAATTGTTCAGAACTAGGGAAACCTGAACAATAAAGACTCCTTCCAAGTCCTGGCTGTGCTTATTAACACAGTAGTTCGTTGAAGTGCAAGGAGTGTTTAGCAACTGGGAAATCATGACAGTGAACATTAGGCTTTGGACACTGTTATTTCATCACGTAGAACTACAGAGTTGATGAGGGGACTGGAGCATCTCTCTTATGAGGACAGGCTGAGAGAGCTGGGTTTGTTTAGCCTGGAGGAGACTGAAGGGGGATCTCATCAATGCTTATAAACATGTAAGGGGTGGGTGTCAGGAGGATGGGACCAAACTCTTTTCGGTTGTGCCCAGTGACAGGACAACGGGCAGTGGTCACAGGAGGTACACAACATAAACATAAGGAAAAACTTCTTTACTGTGAGGGTACCAGAGCACTGGAGCAGACTGTCCAGAGAGGCTGTGGAGGCTCTTTCTCTGGAGACATTCAAAACCTGCCTGGACGTGTTCCTGTGTGATCTTCTCTGGGTGATCCTGCTCTGGCAGGGGAATGTCTGCAGAGGTACCTTCCAACCCCTACCATTCTGTCATTCTGTGGTCTTACAGCAAATGGTTATCACCTACTCTGAGGCACTTTCTTTTTCCATTCCCCACTTCCCATGTATAAAAACGTGCATAGTCACCTCTAAGAGAGTGAAAAGATGGAGAGGGCTGTGAGTTTTAGTTAATGTTCCTTTTCATAGTAAGTAGAATCTGAGTATTACTGAAGCATGAATTATTTATATTGTGATCTCAGATTATATTCCACTAACATGTCTATTATATTATAAAACTAGTATGAAAGAGTCTTTTAAATTGTTTCCCAAAGGGAAATCCTCTGCTTAGTTTGCTCAGTCTTTCTTTTCCTTCACAGTGTAGCATAAATATTTTACTTATCCTGCATTGTGTGTACTAATCTGTCTTTCCCTGTGTCTCACAGTGTATTTAGCAACTGGAAGTCTCTTTCCCATGCACAGTGACTCTCAGTGTGTAAGATTAGGTTTGTTGCAATCAGACCACTAGGTTCTCCAAGAATTAATGAAATTTCGTCAGAATAGTATGACTCTTAAAAATAATAATCATCCAATAACACTACTTTAAAGAATTTAAATAATAGCAGTAGCTATGCTGGGAGAAAGAAAGTCTTCCTTCTTTTAACGGTAGTACATTATAAGGGAAGTGAATGTTCATGGAAGGCACTTTGAAGGTTAACTTACAAACTTAACTAATTATGTGTGGAATAATACCAGCTAGTAGTAAGTCTACATATTTCCATAGACTGATTTTTAAGTTATGTCCTAGAGAGGCCACTTCAATTATCCTTAATACATTCAAGAAAGACTCAGTTATAATTCTTCCTTTCAGAGTGCATATAACTTGCCAAGTACACAGGAGGGAAAATTGTCCTTTTAGTTACTTAACTTTCCGTTCAGCCGATAGAAGGATGAAAAGGATTCTGTATCATAGGCTTCCATAAATAAGTTTTTTCCAAGAAGCTTCACAGAATCACACAATATAAGTAAATTCAATACTTAATTGATACTCTAAAAAATAATTGGTGTTTTCTTGAAAAGTCTATGGTGGTACTTATTTTCTGTCTTTTCTATCTTCAGAAACTCAGTGTTTATTAAAATAATCATGCAAAATTCTGTCTCTTAAAATTGCTGCCTGAATTGTAGAAAAAAAGACTACTCCCTGAAGATAAAACGCCCTCTTCTGTGCTGCTTTACACATTTCAGAGGGTTTGGATGGCTTAAATGATGGCAGAATTTTGGACAGTGTTTCCTGTTGTCTGACTAATTTATACTTGTGGATTGCCAAGGTTTTCAGCTGTGTGAAGCATATGCTTTGCCAGAAATTAATCATGTTCTGGAAACAAGAGAGTATGGAAAATAAAGTAGATACAATTAGTGCTTTTAAAGGTCACTGTTGCATTTATAGAACTACAGAAATCCGGACAGTGAGGAGAGGTGTATGAATAATAACTTTCAATAGGTATTGAAAAAGCCTGGCTCAGGTAGCTCATGTTTATCATATAGAACAAAAAAATCAGTGTGTGGTGCTTACACAGATCAATGGATGTTTATAAAGAGCTTCATTTTCAGGAAGGGTTATGAAATCGTGTTGAACAGAGAATGTTTTATGTAGACGAAGGATTTTACACATATTTATCAGTTTTCATTAATTCTGTGTGTTCATGTAATTTTTCTCTTGAAATGTGAATTTTTAACCTCTTGGTAGATTCCTTTCATCCTCTTTTGGAAAGCTAATTTGTACAAAGGGCCAAAGGAAAGGCAATAGCCGGCTCTGGTCTCATGAAGAGACACAAGACATACCAATGGAAGAACAGCCAGCAGCTTGTTTGGCCCAGTATCCTGTCTCTAGCAGTGCCAAAGCAGATGCTCAGGAAGGATGTAGGTACAGGGTAAAGCATGTCATGACGTTTTTCCAGAATACTATCCCCATATGAGGAGATCGATGGCATGGGCATTTCCTGAGCCAAAGATGGTAGTTTTGCACTTAAAGAAGTGGCATCTTTTTGCACGTAATACTGTTTGTGGGAACTGTTAAAAGTGAGAAACTCTTTAGAAATGTAGATGTTGGAGAGCATTGTGTTTTGTTCTCCACCCTGGAGTGGAGAAATCCTCTTAATACCTCTTCTGCAAATAGACAATCCTATAGTGCAGTATGAACATTTATACCATTTCTTTGTAACAATATTTCTGAAAGTAGTGTCTATGCCATTAACAATCCCCAAACTGGTGTAGCTGTGCTGTTTCTCTGTCATCTTCTACAGTAGTGAAATAATGTATCTGATCACCTGGAAATTGTAACTAAGCATACTGAGGTTTCTCAGGTAGAAGAAAACAGGATTCTCTTACAGGTGTTTTGATATGCATTTCCATAATGTAATGCTGTGCAGACATTAGATATAAAAAATACCACATGCTGTAATATAGGTAAATAGTACATAATGAATTTGATAGAACAGTTCTCAAGTTACATTTTCCATCACTGAGAGCTAAGGTACTGAAAGAAAGAGATAAGTGTTACAGTATCTTGTGCTTTCCCATCAGGAACATAAGCAGTAAACCACAGCTGGTAATGTCATGCCAGAGCCAAAAGGGCATCATGCATAATGCATTAGACTTAATTAATAAGCATGCCAAAGAGTGATGCCATCCTCTTTCAGATGTTCGATCTGCAGTGTTCCCTTGTTGAAGTTGTTTCTGAAGTAGAAATGAAATAAAGGTTATCTTAAACTTAAAACAGCCATTTTTTAACACATTTATCTGAGCACTTCTTAAAGGAAGATAAGGTATAGATAACTCTTTCAGAAATGAGAATAGCTGTGTTGGGTATATTGACGAGTATATCCCATAGATTCACTTATGGACTCATACAGTAGGAGAACAAGTTCTAAAAGAGAAGTGAATTGGCTTCTTTGGACATCCAAGAAATCTCACTTCTTGTATTTTTAGACAAAGACTAAAATGAAACAAGGTTTGGTCATGAATAGGGACTCTCTTCAGGGTTTTAAATTTCAGTATAGCCCTGTGATGAGTTTAACTCCTGGAAAGTCCTCTTTGGTTGCATTCAGATGTGAGAAACGTGGTGGTCATGTTGCTGAGGTCTCATTCATGCAGGCTTGTGCCACATGTTTGCTTGGGCATTGCGTATCTAGACAGCCCCTTCATGCCTGCAGTATTCAAGAGCAGGTCCTTTACTAGCAACTGCAGCATAGGGAAAGGTGGTTGCAGAGCTTTTCTAGCATAATGAGAAATGAGAAGATCATATCTAATGAGATTTCTGGATCAGAAATTAGAGAGTTTTAGATAGAAATCTGAATTTAAAGAGGCTTAAACTCACCAAACCTCTGAACTTTTGGAAATTCGCCATGAATCGGTGGGAAAAGTTAGGAAAGAATTGTTGCTGGGTGATATGCCCGAGGAGAATAACTGCTTTCCACCATGCATTTCAATGTTGTTGTATTGTATAAAACACTCGAAGTGGATCAAATATCCCTTAGGCTAACATGTACTTTCAGCCACATGTGTAACCCAATATCTTGAATATTGTTTCACTCTGCTTTTTAACTGGATTTAGGCTGATGATTTGGGTCTAAGAAGCCAAAAGGAGCTCCCTAGAACCTAAAATATTAGCAAGTTCAGGATTTGGTACACAACAACGATTTCATTAAAATTTCTTAACTATTATCTGATTGCACATCATTCTGCAAATAGCATTGACAGAAGGGAGGTTTATTTACTGGCCTTGTTCAGAGGAAAGTAATGTTTTGTCCATTAGCGTTATGTTGGTTTTGAAGTTGTTTACATTCTTTGAGGAAATGTGGAAGCTACTGCTTGAAGAGGTTAGAGGACATAGGAGTTTGTGGGTTCTTTTAGAAAATATTCTTTAAGCAAATGCTAAATTACTTTATTCAAGTAACAGACAGCAGAGAGAACATTGTGTCTTGGCAAACTGAATTTACTGTGTTATATTTTAATAAAGAAATCTAAACTATGGAAAAAGTTCCCAGATCTTATCACAATATAGCGAAGAATTATATCTTTTTTTGGTCCTACCCACAAGTTTTGCTTGCAAGTTACTGCCTTTGTAAAATTACTGATGATCTCAGAAAGATAAACAGACTACAAATAAAATTATTTGAGGTTTTAAATAGAATGCTTAGAAGGTTAAAATCATGATAGTGAAAAGTTCTGAGGTTTTAAGTTACTTTTCCCATTCCTTCTTTTTCCCTGTGAGAGTAGGTGTCTGTTAATTTAACAAGTAGCAATTTGCGAGCTTTCCTTAAAGCTTTCCTTTGAATTATGTAAATTGTTGTCCCGTAGAAACCTTAGGTTATAAACTTCAAAGAGGTCTCACGAAGCCTTGAGGTCAAAGTAGGGGAAATTTTTAAAAAGACCTTCCCTCTGCTATGGAACTAAAGACATGGGAAATTGTGTCAGTACAACTGAAGCTTGCTTTGAAATGCAGGGTTAGCACGACCACAAAGTACCGAATGGGAAGCTACCAATCACTGCTGGTGTACTTACTGAATCACAAAGGCTACGTTCCTGCAAATTGTTACCTAATTTCAGAGAACATTTTTAAATGATTTATATACTTTTTCTTAGAATGAAATATTGCACTGGGCCAGGGTTACGACATGTTATATATTCCCTGAATGTGTTTTAGTCCAGGAGAGTTGTAGAAATGCAATGTGAAACCACTGAGGCAAATATAAGCTATGAGTTCAACGTTCTGTAATCTTACAAAGCCAGAAGTATATCCCCCTGATGTTCTTTTTCTCCTAAAATATGAGATTCTGATTCTCGTTAGTTACCAGACATTGATTGCATCATTCGGTTTTACTGGCTTGCTGTGTTGGTCTATCAGTTCAGTTCCTGTGTCCTGAGTGTAGTTTGTGATCCTGTACTAAGAAAGATAAAAACTTTGCCCTCTCATTGCCTTGTTTCGCATAGAACCACAACTGCTATAAAAGAAAAGTAAAATAATTACATTGGAAGTTACTGCATGCATTTATTTATTTATTTTAAAAATAATTATGTGAACGTCTGGCATGAGTTATGAAATACACAATTCACCAATTGTTGTTTTCAAGTTGCTGATGACTGTGAGCAAGAAGCTGTTCATATATTATGTTCTTTGATATGCTGAGAAGCTTTGCTGGTTCAAGGACAGAACACTCCACAACTTGATGCTTAAATCCTAAAATAATTGAAATTAGAAAAATAAACACAGTCATGGTTCTCTCTGATACACAGAATGAAATCAGTTAATTTATAATGAAAGGAAAGATAGCTTCCTTTATATTTTTTTTTAAGAAAGCTTCAACTTAAATACATCTATCTACCAGAAAGGAAAGAGAGAGAATCTGTGTCAGCATTCACAGATACAGCAACTCATTTTTTTAGAAATTCAGCACATAACTATTATGGGTGGCCTTTTAAAATTTTTACTTGCAATTCTGTTTGCATTATCCAAAGAGAATGAATTATTCATGCACAGTTTAAGGAAAGGCATTTTGCCTTAACTTTGCATATGCAGTGCGAAAAAATTCCTGGAAGGAATTTCCCTTTTTTTCTCAAACTGTTATGAAGTAATAGTAAGTTGTTACTATAGAGCTGTTTCTGCTTATTTTCTTAATATAGAAAGCTGTTGAACCTACTTTAAAACTTGCTGGTGTTATACACATAAGATGGGATTTTTGACAGGTAGGCAACACAACTGAGTGTATAAACATTCTTCATTTTTACTTACTGTACATCAAAACCTGTGCTTATTTTTGTATGTCTTTAATCTTTACATGTTCTTTGTAGTCAGCCTTGATATTGAGAAAATAATACTGAAGGTCTTTAAAAATAAAATTCATGTTCCTACATTGTCACTGTTTGCATGGAACAACCAAGTGAAGCTGCAGAAGTGGTAACTGGAATTGTGGTTTGATCCAGAAGTCATAGAAGTTACTTTGCTTTTGATCAGGTTCATAATAAGAAAGCAAGATGATGCAGTGTGATGGCACTGGATAAACTTTTAGCGATGTTTTGTAATATTTTACTGCTGCAGTCTGTCATCTGATGAGGATGTTTGTGGAAATTATACAGAAAATCTACTCAATCCATATCTGACAGCCAGATATAAGTCATTGCAAACTGTGTTCAGGATATCGCCCAATTTGTGCAGGGTGGAGGAATTGGGTTTTGTTTGTTTGTTTTAATAGTAACTGCATTTAATTCAGTGAAGCTGAAAAAGTGAAATTAACTACTGAGGGGTGAAAAATGGAAAACAAACAGTTTGGATCTGTTTGTACAAGAACAAGACAGTGCTGTTTTATTCCAGGCCATTTGAACATTGACGAATTAATAGTGTGGTTTCACGATAATGCGCACACTGCTCTGAGACCGTGCTGCTGCTGATGGATGTGGGATGGGTTGGATCAGTTTGCTGGTAGAGCTGAAAACTAAGGTTACAAAAAATAATGGTGTGTGTCGATGAGCAGCTCTGACCTGGCTGGCGCTCACTGATGCCCAAAAGGCAGCAAGTGGGAAGGTGGCTGCTGCTCTCCTCAGTAGCAGTTCACCGCTGGGACAGTCAGCGAGCTGTGAAATCCCTTGCAGCCTTGCCTGTCCAGACAGCAGCGGATTTTCTTCTTAAAACAGTAATAAGAAAATTTGAACAGCAGGGTTTTTTCACATTGGTGTGTTGTGGCTGTAATCACCTTAGATTGCGACCATAAACTCTTTATTCTCATGATTGCTATTAAGTTGCTCATGAGAATGGAAAACAAGATTTGCGGGTCAGTTTTGATCCTTTTGAAGATGACAGTTGTATTGCCATTGACTTCAGAAGGGTCAGAAACATTAGCTTTCCTTTTTTTTTTTGCGCCATGACCAGAAGTATGCATTGCAGATGAGATGTGTCATTTTGTCATCTGATAGAAATTCAGCTTTTGGCACTGCAAATACATGAGCAACATGTGCAATTGCTATTTTGTTTCTGAGTTTGGGTTTTTTTTAGTTTTATTTGTTGTTAATTCTAGTGTTTATAGTCAATGAAGCCTCAGTAGTAGCTGTGATACATAAATTATTTATTCTCTTAAGGTGACATGCCATAATTTTCCATGTCCATCTTTGGAAGTAATTATTTCACTTCTGTACAGTGTTAGGTTATGTGGATTAGATGGTGTATTACCTATGCACTAGAAGATTTATAATGTTTGATCCCAAATGGAATGTAAAAAATCTGAATGTGGATTTTTAAAGAACAGGGAAAAAATTGGCTGGTAGATTTCTCTGTATCAAAAGGAACACTTAATTTGCAGAACTGCTAGAGGCTGTAGAGCATTTGTATTGTGATGTACCCTGGTGCTGGCACTCTCCAGATACATTGATCTTTCAGGAACTTGCATGTCCTTATGTATTCTCCTTTCTTCAGGCAATTTCGTCTGAACTTTCTCATCTATCCCCTGTGACTGCTTGTCACTATCTTCTTGCAGGACTGCGAGCTCTAGGCAGGATCAGCCCAGCTCCCTGGCCACAGCTCTGCTTAGCATCACTGCCAAGCACATGGCTGCTGCTTTGGAGTCTGCAATCTTGACATCCTTTGTTTGAGAAAGGCCTGGCTTGCTTAGATACAAGTCTTAACTTGCTGTTTACTCTTACTTTGTGCCTTACCCACTCTTACAGGAGTTTGGCGGGTGAAACGGATAAAATAGAAAAGTCAAATAGATGAAATTACTTGAAAGGTGTGCACAAGTGAGTTTGTCATTACTGTTTTGATTGTGTATCGTGAGGTGTTTTCTCGCATGTTTGAAACCCAATTGACAGCATTTCTACACACTTTTGCCTCCTTTTTGAAACATTCTGCTTCCTGTTCTAACTCAGAAAAAAGGATGCAGGACAGTATGTTTCAAGAGACAGAAACAGGTTATTCCGTCACTGTCTTTCTGGCCAAACCATGTGTATTAAACATTTGCAGGAATATGTATATTCATGCACCCAAAGCACATAAGCTTTTGCTAGAGTATATTTTATCCTAGTTGTTCAGTGTTCATCCAGCTTCCCCTATGTACATGTTAGTTATTTTCATAACCATTTCTTTAATATGTCTGCTATATTTTTTAAACTTTTGGAGTTGTTTAAAGAAGTTTGCCTTTTTAATTTTTTTTTTTTACTGTCCAAAAAATCTTGGCTTTCATATTGAGTAGATTTGAATTTTCATTTATATCTTTGTGCTTAAAACCACATTCACATTACAGGTAAAAGCTAAATCTGCAGTGATTTTAAACATAGTCTCTATTTAAATTAATTAATATGTGCTAGTAGAAGATTTATAATTTTTATTTTCACATTTCTGTATGGCTCAGTACTAGAGAAACAGTTCAAATCCCACATAAAAATGCTTTAGAGTGCAAAAAGGATTGAAAGTCATTGGCACTGGGAGGAAGAATGCTCAGTGTTGAAGGCTTATGGCTGTTGGTGCATGGAAATTATACCTGCTGGTCATCATCTCGCAAGAGGAGAGTCACAACAGATGGCCTTGTGATTTCTTTTTCTTTGTTACAACACAGTCATAAACTTATTGCAGAGAGAAATTATCTGTGTGAAGTGAAATACGTGGGAGTGTTTTATATCAGTAAGCTGTTCATATCTATCTTTCAACAGAAAGGCTCTTTTTGCAGTAAACCAGCACTGTGCATGCTAGGTGACTTTCATTTTCTTCCAGTTTTCTAACCACAGTCTTTCACCTTTCTATTTCCAGCACTTCAGTGTGCTAAAGTCTGTCTTTAGATAACTTTCAAGATCTATGAAACTTGATTTACCTGGATTCAGAGACAGATTAGGTCCTGTGTACATCCAAGTTATCTCTGTCAGAAGTTCTTGAAAAGTTTTTTCACTAAGAATTCCTACATCTCTGACTAGGTATGTCCTTTCATGTAATTAGCTTCATTCTTGATACAACACAGATGTTTTGAGTCAAGCTTGCTACTAGCAGATTTTTGGATTGTTTTTTTCATTGTGGGCTTTTTTTGTGTGTGTGTGTTTGTTTGAGGTTTTTTAATGTACTCTTGCTGACCTCCGTTAAAGGTGTTTGTTAAGTGCAAAATTTTATGTCCTAGATGTTGAACTGTGTGTGATTTAAAGAAAAAAAAAATCTAAGTTTGCACTTTTAATGACCCAAACTTTCATTCATCATAGAATTCTGTGCTTAATCTGTTCTAGGATCTCTGCCATAATCTTACTGCTTTAATTATAGTCCCCAAAAAATGCAAAAAATGTTATATAACTCTGAACTTGTTTGGGCTTCTTATAGACATGCTTATGTGGCAAGAAAAACATTATATAGTCCAACAGTGGCATAGGGGAAAAGTCATGCGAGCAACAGTTAGGATCTGGTTTTCTAAAAAGAAACTTCTAGAGATATAGTATTGACAAGAAATACATTTTGAGACGTTAAACATTGCATCTCAAATAATACTACTTTCATTGTAGTTCTCTGAAAAATGAAGACTTCACAGTCCAAAGACTGGAGTTGTGTAAATTTGAGTTTGTCAAATTGAAGTTATTGCAAACTTTCCAGTTTTCCTTATGAAATAAGTTTCTAACAAATTTAAAATGTGTGCCATAAAATTACTTGCATCATCTTCTATCTCTAATTTAGAAAACTATAATTTCATTGTTTTCATATAGAAATAAAAAACATTTGGGATTTTCACATGTAAAAATCTATGCCTATAGGGGTTACCCAGTTAGAAATAGAGTGACTTTCTGCCTTTTCACATTGTAAATGGTGTCTGTATTTCCTTTCTCAGGCTTCCTGAAAAGGAGGGCTTACAGAATTGTGGAAAAATTAAACTGTTTCTACATATTCTTGCCTGTGCTGGGAAAACCAGCTACAAGTTTGTCATTAATGTCAAATATTTTAAATGACATTTTTGTAGGAGCTGCTGACCTTTTGAATTGTTGATTAACTCTGTTTCTAAGTTCACTTGTCTATTTATGCATGCTTTTTCTGTGTCTTCAGACTAATTTTTATTTTAAATCTGTCATATTGTAATTTTTTATCTTTTTTTTCACATGTCAAATAACAGGGCATAAAATCATATTAAAATCCATCCAGCGAGATCTGGACAGGCTGGAGAGTTGGACAGGGAATAATTTAATGAAATATATAATAAGAGAAAGTGCAGAGTCCTGCATCTGGGCA
>NW_010201553.1:0-23755 GCF_000695765.1 Mesitornis unicolor
TGTGAGAGCACGTAAAGGCTCCCCAGCAGCAGACGTGTTGTCCTTGCATCTCACCTCTGCTCTACCCACCAGTGGGATGTCCTGTCTGCTACCAGCTGCCAGACGTGTGGCCGTTCCCCTTTCCCCTCAAGGCTGGCTTGCTTGTGGCAATGTCCAGACCCCTCCATGTGGTCATCGTGCATGGTGCTCCCTTCCCATAGGCGCTCCGCTCTGGGGTCCTCGGCGACCTCTGTGCAGGGCCCTGCTGTCCCACTCCATGTGCTGCATCTGACTGCTTGTGACCCCAGAGCGAGTGGGCCAGGACTTTCCATGATGTTTTCCCCAAGCTGTTGCCATTGCAACTGCCTCAGACATTTGTTTCTGACCAAATGAGGCCATGGACGGGAGTGGTGACCGTGGGCTGTGTTGCTCATCCTTGCAAGTGACAGCTCTGACTGCCTTGTCTCATCAAGGGTTCTGGACTCCAGAGGCTGAGGTTTTGGCTGGAGAGGAGGTCAGAGAACACTGTGGCTGGGGGCCACAGGGAGCTGTGAGGCTCGGGGGTGTGAGCTCAGGGTAGTTTCTTTGCTTTGTAGGTGTGACCCAGCCATCATCCCACCTGCGTCCTGCTCCCCCTCGGAAGAGGAGGCAGCTAACAAGCAGTGTGCAATCCTCACGCAACTCAGTGGCCCGTTCCAGCCATGTCATGCAGTTGTGCCACCCAAGACGTACTTTGAGAGCTGTGTCTATGACCAGTGTGCCACAGGTGGAAGCACGGAGCAGCTCTGCAATGACCTGGGGGCCTATGCTGCAGCCTGTGCTGAGGCAGGCGTTGATCTTGGAGACTGGAGTGCTGGCACTGTCTGTGGTAAGTGTTCTGCTGGTCCTTGTGGCCCAGATTCAAGGAACGGGGAGGTTGTGGTGGGGGCTTCTCCATGTGTCACCTACCTGCTCTGGTGTGACAGACATTGGGTGAAGATTCTCTTCACGTTAGGGATACCTTGGAATTCCTATCCTGCGCTCCTTGTCCTCTGTCCCCATCTATGCTCGTGGCAGAGCCCATGAGTGGCAGGGCTCTTTCTCAGATGACACTCTGCAATTTCTGCCCTGCTCTTTTCTTGTCTTGTTGTTGGGTGTTTGGGAAGGGTGGGCTAGCTGTCTGGAACAAATCTCTCATTTTAGTGCAGATCTCCTCTAACTCTGTCTCCTGCTAGGTCCATCAACACCAACACCCACAATCCCTTCACCAAGCACAACAACGCAGACTCCACACACACCAACGCCATCAAGACCAACACCGAGCTCAGGTACGGCCACATCCCATCCCCATTTCTTACTGCGTGTCAAAACTGCTTATTTTTCTTAATGCACATCCCACCGCCATGTGGCAGAGTTTTTACAATGGAGGTTCAGGGCTTTTTCTATCGCAGCCAATCACACCGTTGAGACAGTCCTTCAGTGCTGGCACTTGTTCTGACTAATCACTGCTGAAGTCCTTTCCTGAGTCTCTTTTGCCACAGCGCATCAGCAGACCAGCTGGCTGATAGTTATCTCACATAGCCTTTATTAGCATGTCTATAAATACTGAAATTACCCTTTTCTGTGGCAAGTTTTCACATCTCATACAGGTGTTATTTTTTGTAGTACTTTGGAATTGATTTTAGCTTATAAATTCTGTTTTTATTGTGTATATAATCCAATTATATGGTCCTGGAAAAGGCTGAGTCATTGTGGTTATTGTCATTTTAGTACTTGGGAAATACATTAAAATGTCATTTAAGATAAATTTTAACTGCTTCTTTCCTCTGATTTTAAGCACTAAGTCTTCTACACGTGCCAGTTCATTAGTTACAAGAGAGTGCTAGCTCACCTAGTCAGTTTGGATGTCTCCTGGTTTTTTTTATAATTGTTATGTGTGTATTTCCTGGAGTTTTAATAGTTTGTGTGTAAGTAGCTAAGGTTAACATATACACAAGCAGAAGTATAGCTATTTTTGTAACATGACATTGAAAAGCAGAGCAAAAGTAAGGACCTCTTTTCATTCTTTGTTGTTGTTGTTGTTAAACACCATAAAACACCTGCAAGTTCAGCTCTTCTAAGATTCGATGGCAAGGTGTTTTTTGTTAAAAATGGAAATTTCTTACTAGCACTCAAAACCTTACCCAGCTCACACACACAAATGCCCACACACTGTGTACCTCCATGTGTGCATATTATCACTGGCTAATTAACTTCAATATTTTTTAAAGTGTGTAAAGAACATCTTGTGTATGCAGGGTTCAATGGGAGATCCATAACTGATGTGAGTACAGAACCCCAGACAGCTTTTAGTGAAGCAGTCTGTTCTGGCTAACCAACCCTTCTAAGTTTTTGAGGACATTCTCCCTATTTAGTCAGAAATAGCCTTTCAGACATGGACACTAAAAACTCACTGCTCCACTTTCTACAGTGATGTCTTAATAGCAAAGCATTTTTAAAAAATCAAAGCTTTTTGCTTATATTTCTTCCTCAACCTCTAGCATAGATTTCTAATACTTGAGAGTACAGATTCTGTATGGGTCCAAAGACAGGAGGCTGGGCTGGGCTTTGAAGTGTTTTCGACTGATGTCTTCACTGTACTGTCTGAGCAGCAAATAGAAAGCAAAATGAAGTGGGAACAAAGCAACTGCAGAAGTCTGGTAGAGATTCAGGGGGAATTATTCTGTCTGTCTTTCTTTCCAGGGCGTGCTTCCTGCAGTGCCTCTGGGGATCCACATTATAACACTTTTGACCACAGAGTTCATAATTTCATGGGAAATTGTACTTACACCCTCTCCAAAGTGTGTAGCATCTCTGAGAGGCTTCCATACTTCGATGTGTCCACAACAAATGAGCACAGAGGAGCCAACACCAAAGTCTCTTATGTGAAGTCAGTGCACGTGGAAGTCTATGGCACCCAGATTTCTTTGCTGAAAAACAAAAAAGTGAATGTAAGAAAACACATGCATATATAATGTTTTAAAACTGACATGCAGATAATGAAATATTTTCTCTGATTGTAGAGTTCATAGCAAACTTTCTCTTTCTGTAAGCTAAATATACCGCTTTTAATGACATGTTCATCAAATTTGCTCAGATTAGTTGTTCTTTAATTACTTCCAGTTCCCTTGTACACAAGGTTACATACCTTTCACCGTTTTATTTAGCTGCTGGTAGTTGTAGGAGTCACGGCAGCCATACACTAACTTCTACAACTTGTTGTACAGGTGAATGGCAGGAGAATGAACCTGCCTGTATTTATTGAAAAGAAGATCAGTATTCAAAGCAGCGGTGGATATGTTCTCTTGGAAACTGACTTTGGGCTGTGGGTGAGATATGATGGAAATCACTACGCGGAAGTCTCTGTGCCCTCTACTTACAGTGGTTTGCTCTGTGGCCTCTGTGGTAAGTCATAGGCTTAGGCACTTTTTAGTGAGTTGTGGAGGCTGGTGATTACTTAAACTTTTTTTCTTAGCATGTCGTACTTACCCTGCACACAACTACTCCTTGTCAAATCGACTAGAATTTACAGCAGTGAAGAAAACTTGCCAGAATTTTTCAGTTTATAGGAACTGTTACTTACAAACTTCCTGATAACATGCTATCTATTTGTGAAGTAGAACTACAAATAAGATTTTTAGCTAAAGAAAGAAACCTCGCTTCAGTTTTACAGTTTAAATTTAGGAAGGTAAAGATTTGCATGCATCTATTCAAGAATTCTACAAATGCATTTTTCTGTTGTTTACATTCTGATGTATTTGTCTTTTGTCGGGTGAGAAATGCTATACCATTTCATTTTGTAAATCATAAAAACTTGAGCCCGTTTCCACAGCAGAGAGCAATCTTCAGAATAGCTTACTGTCAACTTCCCCAAACTTTCCTGCTGCTGTTTTCCTGTGCTGCTTTAGGAGGCATTTATACAACCTGAATGATCATGGTTTTATGATCAAAGGAAAAATAAAAGAAGAAATAAAAGAAAGAGACAGAAAAGAAAAATTAGACTACTAAGGCTTATTTTTTATTCTTATGATCAAAGGAAAAATAAAAGAAGAAATAAAAGAAAGAGACAGAAAAGAAAAATTAGACTACTAAGGCTTATTTTTTATTCCTTTTTTATTCCTGCTAAGATAGTCACAATCTACATTAAAACAAAGCAATCACAAGGATTCAATATGGAAAATCCTGAGCTGACAGGAAAAGAAAACTCATGCTTTATTTTCAAAATTCAAGTGTCACAAAATATTAAGTGCTAAATATAAAAAAACCCCACAGAGGTCTTTTAGAGTCCTGTGAGAAAGATCAGACTCAAAGGGCACATTCTGCTGCGTTCTGTGAGAAATTCTGTCACAATAGGATTGCAAAGTAAATGAGAGTGTCACAGGTGGCTCATGTAGCTAATGACAGGAGGAGTTCACTGGAATTACAATGACCTGTGATTTTTCATCAGCAATGTTGCTAATGCCTGAACCTGGGTAGGTTTAGTTGGAGCAACATTCCAAAATCCAGGTGATTATATGAAAAGTACTTCAGGATGGAAACTGGACTGTAGAAATGTCAAGAGTAGCTTGTCTTGTGAGTTTCTGATTATTCTTTGATTTGAATCATCTGAAATTTCCTAGTTCAATTATCTCTCCATGGGTTTTTCACACTTTCACATTCAGGAAGTCTACCTAAGGATCTAATGGTGCAAATAACACCATTTGATTTTCAGTCCAACATTCTACAGGTAGGATCCAAGGAAATTAATTGGGGGTTTTTTTAGCTAAGTAATTCTTTCTTGTATGCAATGTGCTCTAGTTACATAAGAACTTGCAGACTTCTTGCTTCAACTCCACAAGTCTCTGAACAGCAGCTCCTGTCAGTGGTCAAAGTCTAAAACACAACTGAGCTCTTCTTCTTTTGTCCAGTCCACGTTGATGTTGCACATACACTCTCCCTAGTTCATTCTAGTTTATTATACAACCTGAAACCTAGGCTTGTTCTACAGGTGTGAACTTCATGCATCCCATAAATGTCCTTTTACCTTTACAGGTAATTATAATGGTGATCCAAATGATGACAACATAAAGCCCAATGGTGACATTGCAAGTGGTTCCACTGATCTTGGAGAAAGCTGGCTTGTACCTGAGAATAACACCATGTACGTATATTAATTTAATCACATGGTATTTGCTAATCAAGCTCCATAAAATCAGACATCCGTCTACTCACTGGCTTTGTCATCCAGTTCTATTTTACGTCTTCTGACTGCCCATTAGAAGTAGGGAGCTGTCGCTTTACACTGATCAGGGAATGAGAAGAGAGTTTGTGTCCCTTAAGTATTGTTTTCCAAAGCAGGAATTGTCTGCTGAGTGGGAGGGGGGATGGTTCCCTGGTTGGAAACTGTAACTGATTGGATCCCATAGGTCTTTTTTCAGCTAAGAATAAGCCTTTGAATAGCCCAGAAAGCCTAAAAAAGGGAGTCCATTCAATGATAGGGCTGACATCAGCTTTTCAAAGAAGCTGGATAAAGTCCTGTGACTGTAATAAAATACACTCTGTTGTGCAGGGTTGTCATGTGTCAATCTTCCACTGAAAATCTGATAGTAAGAGATGTGAAACACACGCTTGATTTTACTTGCTTTCCCCAGATGCTCCAGTGGATCAGAAGAGCAATGTGATCCTGTGCTGGAGAGTGAAGCAAAGAAGAACACAGCATGTGGCATGATCACAGACCCAACAGGTAGTGTGTCGGTAGTTCTGCGAGCCATGTGATGGAGCACTTGTGTTGTCTCCTCTCTATAGTCCATTGTTCTGAGCTCACACTGCAAGCGTATAAAACCTCCAGTGTCAACTGCCAACATAAAACTCATAGATGCTTGGTAAAGATAAGTCAACCATTCAGACACTGCTAATGCATCCATGAAGATTATCTGAGAACGTGCACAGGGAGCCAGAACATCTCTTTGCTTTAGGACGACGTGCACTCTGCTTGCTAGAAGAAATAGTTCAGAGGGCACTGTCATTGCATGTGTTACAGATACTTTATCTGAATTTCTGTAGATGTTCCCTGCATTAGAAAGCCCCTGCAGTTGTCTAGAATTAGTGGCTTGCCTAGTCAGCAGCTCTTAATTTATGTAAGCTGTGTTGTATCAACAAAAAAAATTTATGTAAGCTATTGTGTATCAATCACACAAAAAGAAGAAAGCCTGATCCGGAGTGCCAAGTCTCACTGTGTATGCTTCATTTCAAGTATTGGTTTAACTTACTAAACAAAGTTAGCCTGGAGCACTCGCAGTACACTTGCCATGACAGAAAATAGACGGTGGTGGTGATCTTACAATTCCCAATCTCTTTTCTATCCTTCTATACATCTTTCTTGATCTACACAGGAATCTTCAAGGATTGTCATACCAAAGTGCCTCCAGAGAATTTCTTTGAAAACTGTGTTTACGACATGTGTTTCACTGGTGGACAGGCAACATCCTTATGCTATGGACTGCAGGCCTATGCAGAGTCATGTATCAACGCTGGGATATGCATAGAGTGGAGGAATGCTACTCTTTGCCGTGAGTGTCGTGACTTACAAATATCTACTCTGGTTTTAAGCTTCATGTATGTTATTTCATTTTATGTATTGTTTTGAGAATAGTCTACCTTTTGCCATGTCTTGAGCCTGCTTCAGCTTCAGTACCGTTCCAGTATTTGTATAATTCCCATGAACGTTTGAATATATGTGGGTCTAATCCTTAAAGTTTTAATAATTCACTATTAGTTTCTTGGAAAAGTTTGATTACATTCAACTGTATTTTATGTGAGTTTCTGCACTGGGGAAATAACTGTTGTTTTGCTCCACTGAAAATCTACCATCCTCAAAGTAAGCAGAGCTGGTAGTCCTCCATACACAAATGCTTATTGATGGCTGTTAGTTAAAAAACCAGTTAATAGGACACCTTGAAAAACAGCTGTTTCTAGGAAGTTTACAAGTGTTTCTCTATAAAGCAAAGAAATTAAGTATTCTCACCTATCTCCCAATTAATTCTCTCCAGAATGACCTTATGGGAAGTTTCATACGATGAACTCATATTTCTTAGAATAAAGCGTTCCAGTAGTTCCAGTGGTGCTGATTTTATGCAGCACTGAGCAGGTTTTTTGCTTGCCAGATGTCTTCTAAAGGACCTTTATATCCATAAAGTACACACCTGGAGAAAAAAATAGTTCCTCTAAAGGTCAACCACACTGAAATAAACCATAATTATTCTCTTTTTTATTGTTTTTTACACGGATTTTGATTATACCAGTTACCACTGTATTACCTCCTGTAGATTTGCACCTTTTTTCCTTTTTCATTTTTTTTTCTGCTTTTTTTGCTCTGCATTGAAACTAAACCATAAAAATCCTTGAGCGATTCTGGGAACTGCTCAGTTTGGAAAAAGAATTACTGTGACTTTAGAATGGCTTTGAAGCACCCAGTAAGTCAGCTCTGGGAGGACAGAGCACAGAGAATTCGTGTATAATAAGAAGACAGTGCAAGAAACAAACTTCTAACCCTCCAAATCAAATTGAACCTACGGCCATTCAGTCTCCATAGTCTGAGGCCATAGCCCAGGACCTAAATATCTATGGCTTAATTACTGTGATAGAGAGGAGTCAATCAGATTAAGAGAATTGACTCTCAAGTGCTCCCTCCATCAGTAATTCAAATAAAAACTCAGTTAAGAACCTGACAAAGGCCAGGGACCTTGGCTAGATGACTGGAGATGTTGGCTGTAACTGGCTGCAAGGACTAAGAGGTCCTGCTGTAGGGACAGAAGTAAATGGAAGTTATCACAGAATCTAACCAGAAATGATATTTAGGGTTTTTTTAGATGACAGAAATGGACAAATGCTTCAGGATTTCTGAAAAATGCAATGTCTTTCCTGGGGAGCACACTTTGAGTGATGAGAGAGAGAATGAGAGAGATGTCCAGTTCTACCATGAGCAGGAGGGATGTGACAGTGTAATAGATTTTCCTCAAGGAGTCTCAATGAAAGACAGTCTGCTTTTTAGTTCTATTTTTAAATACATGCCAGGTGTTCAAGTAGTAACTACAGTAAATGGGGCCATATCAGCTGATACGTGAAGAGATTCTTCTATTCCCTTAATGAAGTGACTTTATGTCTTTAAACCTGCAGAAAAAAAGTTTACTGAACCAAGCACAATTACTCCTGTACGATCACAGCAGACCTACCCTCAAAGCAAGACTACAATGTTTGACTTCCTTTGTGAGGTGAAGTGCAGGGTTGCCCACCTATCTTACCCACCTCTACCAGGAGTCACCCATCTCACACTGCAAGAAAACCCTTTGCACACAGCACTCTCCAGTGTTAGACTTTCTAGCAGCAATTTTTGTATATTTTCAGGAGCAAACAGCATCAGGAAAACTTTTATCATGATTTTGCCCTTTTCAGTGATCTTATTTTTCCTTTTTCTCTCTAGCAATGTCCTGTCCTGGAGGCAGCATCTACAAGAGCTGTGGTACTAGGTGTCCCGCTACCTGTTTGAACATCTCAGCAACTGATTCCTGCAGTTCCTTACCAGTGGAAGGTTGCTTCTGTAAGGAAGGCTATGTTTTGAGTGGAGACAAATGTGTGCCAGAAAGCAGCTGTGGTTGTGTTGATGAAAAAAACCAGTACCACCAGGCAAGTTACCTCAGACATTAAAAGAAAATAAAAATAAAAATAAAAAATAAATCAGGGAATCTCTATCATCCTGAGAGAAAAAAACGTTAATAACACTAGCACAATTAATCTTTACACCATTAATAATCATAAAATAGACTCACTTTGCCAGCCTTCTTGACCCATAATCTGTGTTGCCCAAATGATCATGTACCATGCACATTTAAATACTAGTAATTTGATTGTCCCTTATGATATTACCTTCCAATTTATCTTACAGTATATTCTTCTATACTCTTTTTCCACTCAGCTGGATGAAAGCTGGTTCACCAGTTATCCTTGCACTGAACGCTGCACTTGCAAGGCTGATAACACCATTGTATGCACATCCTGGGAGTGTGGAGTCCGGGAGGAATGCAGTATTCAGGATGGTGTGCTGGGCTGTCATTCCAATGGTAAGTCCTGCCTGAAAATGGTTCTCAATGGCAATTCAATAATTAGATCCTTCTTCTAGCTTTTTAATATAAATATCTTTTCATATGTGATGGCAAAGAAGTCCTAACTGACTGCTGCCAGTGCCAAGAGATGAAAAGACATGATGACATGTCTTGCAAGCACAGCTCTCCTTCTGTTGTAGTGGATATCAGCGAAAACTGATATTGCCCAAAATCTTGCAAGGTCACCCGGGTTCCTTTTGTGTTGATAATACAAATTCAAGTCTCACATCACCAATGCTGCAAGCTCTAAATTTAGGAATAACTGAGAACTGCATTTCTGAGAGTCTGGGTGATGGCAAGTACATTAAGTATCTATGTATACAGACGCAAATTTATTTACTTTTGTATTTACACAACTATTTGTACATGTAATTATAGATTTTTATAGAACTAAGTATAAAAGCTTCCTCTCAACTACCATAAATCATAGCTACAACAACATAGAGAAATGTATAAAGAGCTTCATTTGCTGCCATGTTGCCAGTTTGTGCATAATTTACAAATTACATTTATGAGACACTTTCTGGAAATTTCTTGTTTCCAAATAAATGTCATCAGCATGAACCTGAGGTATCTCAGTCTGCTCACATAACAATGATCCGGATTAGGTTGCTGCACTAATGCAAACATCTTTGGTCAGCTGAGTCCATGGTGAAATCCAGTCCAAAGTTCTTAGATACTATTTTCGCCTTCAGGCCAAGCAACATGTCAAGTGGCAGGAGATCCTCATTACTTCACTTTCGATGGAATGATGTACACTTTTGTGGGTACCTGCACCTACACCTTGGTTGAGGTTGTCGACACCGACAGTATCATTCCTATAACCATCCTCGGCAAGAATGAAGACAGAGGACTAAGAGGGGCCACATACCTGAAAGAAGTCTACATAGATGTGTACGGTGTACGAATCACCCTTCAGAAAAGCCAAGGAATCCTGGTAGGTGGTGGTGCCCTTTATTCTGACAAGAAGTATCTTAAAATTAGCTCACTACAGTAGCTGTAGGAAAAAGGATCTTCATGTTTTCTAAGGAATACGTACATGTATGCTGAATACTTATGGACACTTCCATTAAGTGGATATCATGGGGAAATATTATTTCTTACTAGCTCTCAAGGCTTCTGGTTTGGGTTTACTGTTCTATTGGCTGTATCTTGGAGATGGAGCCCAGAGCCTTGAGAATTGTTGCATGAGCTAAAGAATGAGGCTCTCCAATAGGCTCCAATAGCAATCATCACCAGCTAGCTAGCAAGAGCAGAGGAAAAGCAAGTCATATAGTATTGGTCTAGAATAGCACCAGGATTCGTGGCAGTGAATGCCAGAGAGGCAGGGAATGCACCCTATGGGTGGGCAAGAGCCTGCTCACTACCAGGGATCTTTCCAGCTCCATGCTAAAGGCACAGGCTGTAAGTCCTGCCCAGCTCTCCTTAGATAAAAGACTGATTCCTGCAACCCATAGTTGGAATATGCAATGGTGGAAGTGTAAAGAATCTAAAACTGTCATAGAGAAATCTTCAGCTCTGCAAGGAATATAGACTGTGAGCTGAAAAGCTTTCATGGAAGAATGTCCGTGCTGACGAATGACGTGTCTCTGCAGCTGAACAATGAGAGAGCCTACACTCCAGTGGAGAACCGGTTGCGAGGCATTTCCATTGGAAACGTTGGCAGATTTGTAGTAGTGGAAACTGACTTTGGTATGATAGTGAAATATGACGGCGATCACCATCTGGAAATCACCCTCCCACAGTCTTATTTCTCAAAGGTAAGATTTAGTATGTAAACACCTGGCACTGTTTCAAAACTGCTGCTTCGTGCATTTACTTTTAATTTCTTTTATCCCTGCATTTTGCTATTGCATCTCTGTAGCAGTATTGTAACATATGTCATTTTTACCTTTCTATTTTTTCTATTCACAATTTCCTTGTGTTCTAAGGGAGTAGTTAGAGAAAATTACCTGGCTAGGGGAAAACATCCATCTTATAGAATTAAAGGCCTTGAAGCCTTAGGGAACCGCAGATGTACCGCAGTTTCTATTTTAGTGAGGCTGTCTGAAATGTTGGGTACAAGATCAGTTGCTCGTGGTGATTTGGTCACATCATTTCATAGGCAATGAATAAGAAGTTATTGGGCTAGCTGATATAGAACAGATTGTGCTTAAAATGTGGTTCTTATTCATTTCCAGGTGAATGGCATGTGTGGTAACTTCAACGATAAACGTGAAGATGATCTGTTCTTGCCCAATGGTACACTTGTCAGTGTCCCACAGTTTGGAAACAGCTGGAAAAAGGAGGAAGACAGTGATGCAGGGTAAATGCAACTTCTTTTCATACCTTCCCTCTTCCTTGGGGAAAGTGTCTTCTTTCAGTTGTTTTGATCATTTGCTACTTCGTAACATACAGCCGTGTATGTGAGAAGTTTCCTCTTGAATTTGAAGCTCAAAAAAAAAAAAGCCATCACCACAGGAAACCACTGCACAGGCCAGAGGGAAACCACAGCCATTCTGCTGATCTATATACACACCTGAGGAATTGGGCTTTGGAGCAGTCCACAGTGTGACATAGCCTCCATTCATTTTACGCTGAAAACACCTAGAGCAGGGTGATGGTGTTGGTGAACAGTGAGGGCCGGCTGCTCCCCAGGGCATGGAGCTCAGTGTGATAGCACAGCCAAGAGAATGGTGGCCTCACCAGCCAGGGCCCATCCCACACTGGCCAAGCAAGGCAGGCAGGGCAGGCCCAAGGGTGGAAGCCAGGGTCAGCCAAGAGTTCAGATCACCACACAAGTTTGCAGTGATGACGCAGGTCTGAGGTCAAGCTGAGAAGTGAATCCTGTAGTCAGGGTCAAGTTCAGTGAGAGTAACGAGGGTCAGACATAGCCTGGTGACTGCCAGGCAAGCTCTACTTCTGCCTAATCTTTTGCTCATAGGCAGAAAGAAGACTGTAGTCTCTAGCATTATTTAATACCTTTCAGTAGAAACAAACATCCACTTCAGTCTCTTTCTTATATATGGCTTTGAATATTAAAGGCAGTTGTGTCTGTGCTTTCATGCAGTTGTTTACCAGACTTACGAGAAGATGATGTTCTTCCTTGCACTGCGGAGAATAAACCAGCCATTGAAAGCCAGTGCAACGTCCTAAAATCAGACAAATTCAAAGCGTGTCATAATCTAGTCAAGCCTGAAGACTTCATACAGAGCTGCATCTATGACATGTGCCAGTACGATGGCATGAAGGCTGCTCTCTGTGACATAGTTCAAGTCTATGTGGACACCTGCAGGAATTATGGAATCACCATTAAGTGGAGGAATAACACATTCTGCCGTAAGTGCACAACCAAGTGAGAAAGTTGAACCTTGGCTGGCCGATAGCATGAAAACAAATTAGCAGTATTAGGTGAACAAGTTATGTAAAAGAAAATTAAACCAGATTTCGCACAAAGTGCAATTATGATTTTATGACTCCATTGTTTCACTGAACTGTGTTCAAGTCGAGCTAAACCCAGTAATAACTCAGGACTAGACAAGTTACAGTATATAGTATAGTACAGTATATAGTATAGGATAGTAATGTGGAGGTAGAATGCCTTTAGTAGCCAAATGAATGCCATGAGTTATTGCAACGAGCAATGGTGAAATAACATAACCAGAAAACTAAAACAAAGTGAGATGCTGTGTTAGGACACAGGGCTCAATGCCAACTGCTGTGTTTTGAATGAAAACTGGCAATTTGGCCAGTTGCTTATTAAGGGCCACATTGTCGGATTGATTTCCACTGTATGTGCCTCACTCCACCTATTCAAAAAAGTAACAAATAAATTATGTAAAAATGAGTAATGGGTTTCTTTCTGTTGTTTGGGCATGGTTGGTTTTTTTTTCACAATTTAGTATTGCAATGTGGAGTTAATTATCACAGAGTGTTGAGGAGGATAAAACAATTGACTGGGTAAAAAACGAACCAGATGAGTGTTGACCATGTCTATTAGAAATTTCTAGTTGCCTCCTTGCCACAAGTGGAGGAAAATACCAAACAAACAAGACTCTTTGTCCTGCTACCCTCTTTCTTGAACTGTCCCCTTATGCATCTCTAGTCATTGGCAGAAGTAGGGTATAGAGCTAGATGAGTCTTCGGTCTAACACTGTGTATCTGTAGCTCTTTATGTGTTTATGTCTGTGGTTAAGCTTGATATACACCTGCTTTGCATTGCCAGAGGGGGGGACATCCTAAGGAATTTGCCCTAAGGATTCTCATTTCTAGCAGTGCCCGAAGAGGTATTTGCAGCTGAAATGGAATACTGAATCTGAATGATCTAGCGCCAGGTGCCACCAGTTCAGGCATATCTGTACCAGAACTGAATCAGCAGCTCCAGAGAGTGTTCTCTGGTTTGGTTTTGTTGGTTTTTAAAATAAAATATAAAAAAAATCAAAACCAGTTGATGATCAAAATCAGCTATTAAAAGGCAATTCTATACTGCCATTTTATAGACCAGGTTGTTCAGGCGGGCACATGTGTTTGCAGTGCACTTTCTAAATCTGTTTAATAACACTGGTTCTATTCTCTTCACCCACGCAGCATTGCCCTGTCCATACCAGAGCCATTACACGGATTGTGTCTCCACCTGCCCATCAACATGCAATGACATTTTTGCCTCTTCCCTTTGTGAGAGGACAGAAGAGTGCACAGAGGGCTGTGAGTGCGATGATAATTACGTGCTCAGCAATGGCAAGTGTGTACCTCTGAGCAATTGTGGCTGCAGGGATGATGACAACAATTACTACAGTGTAAGTAGTTTGTCCATGGAGCAAATCTCTCACTGCAAAACTTGTAGAAAGTTGGTCCCCTGCCTATCTGCATGAGCGAAAGGAAAAAAATCTTCAGGGTCTACCTCTTAAATACCTTTCATCTGACTTGTATCAGGTATTAGGAGGTGCAAGAGTCTGGTACTTTGCACCTGAGGTGAAAACTGAGGCATATTCAAAACTAGCCAATTGATCACAGTTATTCAGGCACTCTGCCTTAGTCCTGCTTTGTGTTCAAGTCGAAGACAAGATAATGGTCTGGGATCCCTCTCCCAGGCTCTTGGTGAGATTACATCTGGATTGAGCAGCTGTGGAATTGCCAACTAGACAGGTTGCAGCTAGCTGTTCCCCCACACCCTTTGCTATTGAACTTTTATTGCATTGCAAAGCTGAGCACCTTGGTAACACATTATTAACACAACCTGATCCAGGCTGGGGAGACTTGGATAACTCCACATTGCACCAGAAGATGTGAGTGTCAGAAGAACGGTGTCATCAAATGCAGGAGCTATAGCTGTGATTCTAGAGAAACCTGCGTGATCAAAAACGGAAAACACAAGTGCAACCCAACAGGTATGTGCAGGCAGGTCTTCACTTGGTGTTCCATGAGGGACCATGAGGGGAAAGAAAATTAAAAATAAAACAAAACAGAAAGAAATATTTGCACTGCATCTACCAAAACCAAAACCCAGATATGTCTGTAAACCCTTTGGCAGTAATCCTGTTGTTTTCCATTGCATATTGATTTGAGAACAGAAAAAAATAAAGGCAAAACACGGTAAAGGAGATCTGAACAGGTACGTAATAGGCCAGTCAGAGAATCTTGGTGCTTTTCATCCAATAGTTGCTTTGGATAAGCAAAGTTAATCCTATATTCTCTAGGTAAATTGGATTGTTTAGGAGATAGCTTGTTGCTAATGACTCTCCACTTCAATTTTGAAGGATAGTATGGCATAGGTCCTACTGTAATGATGATGAGTACAAGAGCATAATGCGAATTCCGCTTCCCCCTGCTCCATTTTGGCAAAATACCACAGCAGAGGCGCCCCAGCAGTCTTAAGGAGAACCTTGGTCCTGGGATAATGGTTTGCTCTGTGCTCAGGGGTCAAGGAGAATACTTAGATCATTGTTGCTGCATCTGATTGTTAGGTTTGGTGAACCCAATGATCAATTTAGTAACCTTAGAAGAAATCGGTGTCACAGCAGTGAGCCAGTCAAAATTAGACATTGTTTTTCATGTTCCGATAATTTTGTAGCAACCATTTCAGAGGATTATTAAACTGACATCTCTAAGAGCCCACCGCAAGCCATGCTTCGTGGCAGTCATTCCTCTGCAGAGGACAAATGTGCACAGCTTAGTCTCCATAAAGCCTATAAACCCTAATTTTCTGCTTCAGTTCAGTTGGCTCGCACTGGTTCTCAGCAAAGGAATTAGCTTCTCTGGCCATCTCTCCATTTAAGTGCCCATTCACGGCTGTCTGAGCACCCATCTTTACTTTTAAGAGACCTGCATGTCATTTTTATCTGACTTATGTTAAAATGATCCATGCTTGAGATCTGGCATATCCACATTCAGACTGGAGAGTAATGAAGCTCTTCCCCTTTAGGTTTTGGGAAATGCCGGATCATGGGCGATCCACACTATGTCACCTTTGATGGCCTGGTGCACCACTTTCAAGGGAAATACACGTACGTTCTGGCTCAGACCATCCCTGACCTGCCTGATACTCTGACGCAGTTCAGCATTGAAGGCGTGAACTACCCTCTTCTTCTAAGTCGACACATCACTTACCTGAAAGAGATCCTCATCAATGTTTACAACCACACAGTGCGATTCAGACAGAACAAGCAGATTGTGGTAAGTCTCTCATTGACTGCAGAGCACTGAAGAGGCTCTCAGATAAAACACCTTTGAGTAATGAACGTCTGTTCCGAAGCATTTAAGTATTAAAGGTAAAGGGAACAGCAGTGCTATAAGGCATACCACAGATGGGATTTTCAGTTGTGTTGAGCCTTTTTTCTCTATAGCTATGAAGCATAGAATTCTAGTTCAAACAAATAAATGAATAAATACAGATTTAGAAATAAAACATCAAATATTCCAAGACTTACAATAAAGCCATACAAATTTTTTTCAGTGGTAGGGGAAAGAAAAGTGTGAATTATGCTGGGAAAACTCAATTTCGTTCCCATTTACTGGTGCATAGAGCATACACAGCTCATATATACATTTTTAGCTCAATAACAGAAATCTCTTAGGATGATATGAAATGACTGTGTCCAGATCACTTTCCTCAACACATGATTTTGTTAACTCTAAAAAATTGAATGCTGAGTTTTTTACCTGGTTCAATTATCTGATAGATTTATCTCAAAACCAGAGGAGTGTTCATCTGTAGCAGTGACCTGTAGTGAAGCCAGATTTGAATTTGGTCTATATGTTATGAATTCTGACAAATTCTTTCCCTGTTAGTTGGATGGTGTGAGGGTGAGACCCCCTGTTCATCCTCATGAAGGTATTCGTATATATCAGAGGACAACAAGAATTTACCTGGAGACAGATTTTGGCTTATACCTGAGCTTTGATGGCAGTCAGAATGCAGGTAAGTGATGCTAAGACAATGTGCAGGAATACTTATGCAGTCTCAAAAAATGTTCTCATTCCAAAGGAAGTCTAAACCTAAGGCAAAATTAGAAACCTTCACCCTTTGGGCCTATGGCCCTCTGTGACATGAACTTCCAAAAAATTAAAACAAAAAGTGTTTCCCAGGAACGAGAAAAACTGTAAAACTGGCATTTTTTTATCTGCATTCACCTGAACTTAGAAGAAATGAAATACAGAGTCAGATTGCCCTACCTTTGTTCATGTTAAGTAAGGCCTGAGTGATAAAATGAAAGCAAAACACTTAAAACTGCTGATCAGGATGACTGGATGAAGTCTGGACCTGCCCCTTTGCCAGCTTAACTCAGCCATAGGACTGAGGTCCTCAGGCTACGCAGCTGTAAGTGCATTCTTTCACATGCTTCCTCTCAAGCCTATTCCAGATAATCCCATTCTTTAGTGTTTCTCAGCAGGACCCTTACATCACATATACACAACTCACTCATATAAGTTGAACACATGATACCTCCTCTGCTCAAAGCAGAGTTACTCTTGATTTACGGCAGAATATAGCCACGTTATTTCTGAGCCTACGGTAAAAGCGCCAGGCCATTTATACACATGACCATCATTCTAAACTCTCAAATTCCAACTGCAGAAAGAAAAGGTCTGTTTTATAGGAATTGTGCTTCTCAACAAGCAAGTGGATTGTAAGTGAAGGACAAAAAGCGGGTGGTGCGCTGTTTGTTGCAAAGCAGCAGGCAGTGTGCACTAAGAGCACTCAGGTGGTGATGTCATGTTGTAGAATACCTTACTGGTTGCAAGAAACGGCTTTTTTTCATGATCTGTGTTGCAGAGCACAGAAGCAGTCCTGTAAATACATGTATGAACATGTTCAGGGTTGTGTTCATATTTTGCGTATTAGGCCCATGTCGCATTACCAGCTCCAATCTGAACCATGAAATGCAGTATTTGGCACTCAGAAGCAGAGATTTCTGTGTAATGGTTGTTTTTTTCTCCCCCTCTGAACTTCCCCAGACATAAAGCTGGCCAACACCTACAGAAACAGAGTGGAGGGCTTGTGTGGTGACTTTGATGGCATTTATAGAAATGACTTCTTAAAGCCAGATGGTGTCTGGGTGAAGAACGTGAATGCATTCGGTGAGAGCTGGAAAGTTCCTCTGAGAAGAACAACCTCTCGTCTCAGGTACTTAATTTTCTACTTAATCTCCATGGCAAGCAAAGCCACTGGAAGTGAGTGAATTAAGCTATAGTTAATACCCAGGAATAACTACACTGTCTTAGTTCTGCTCTTTCTTCCTTGGTCTATGTGTAGGGACTTTTCCTGCTCATCACAAAGGTGAACTATCAGTGCCCTTCTATCTAGCCAAAACAGGCCTGAACTATCACCGTGTTACTCCAGTTCAGCATCCCTTTTTGGAGTCACAGCCATGACAACTGCAAGGGCACAGGGATGGATAAGATCTTTGCCAAGCTCATGGTCCCTGGCAAAGATAAGTCCATCACGTTGTACTGGATGGGCCTGAGGGAGGGCAAATCCTGGTTCAGTGTCTTCTTTCCCTCTAGAACACGAAGGTAGCTTTAAAATCCATCAAGATGAATTCACAGTTCTTCCAAGAGGTTCCTGAAGTCTGATTTCCTTACTTTCATGGCTATCTAATGTTTTCTGCCAATACACAAAAATCCCTTCTGAGTATAAAGCAGCATGGTATTTGTGGTCATTGAGCAAATTCTGTGCTCATTAGTCCATACAGAACATTGAAACAGGCAGAGAAAGACATTTCCTTCCTTTTTTCCTTCTTTCTTCCTTCTTTCCTTCTCAATTTGCTTTGAAAGATCTTTGGAGATTGCTTAGCCACTAACACAATTTTTTTCCTCAACTAAATGGAATTGTAGTAGCTGCCAGGATATAATTTAGCTGCCAAAACTTGTCTGCCAGAATAGTAGAAAGCAGTATATAGGCTAGCATTGAGCATAAAGGAACTCTGGAGGCTATGCCTGCAGGAGAATACTGGCACTTCAGGCATGTGGCCAGTCATTCAGTGAAAGTGAGCATATGTCCAGGAGACAGTGGCCTGTTCCAGCTGCATCATTCTGAATAACATTCAAGTTTTATTAAATATATTGGATGAAGGAAGCATTGGATGAAGCCTGTGCCACGTGGAATTTCCAAAGAGATAATTACAGATACCCCTTTTGATTTAAATAGCCATAAATCTTTGAGATAGTAGGAAGTGTTCTGGTACATCTTTGATTTGCTTGATCTATTTCCTTCTCATTTAGAATAAGACATGAGAGAGAAATAAGCTTACACTCACACCACAAGCACTCCTGTGATGTTATTTAGGCAGTTGTACCATGAATGCTGGATGCACAGAGAACTGATGGTTTCATAATGACTTCCTTTACAGACGAGATGTCAATGCAAGAGAAGAGCCAGAGGAGGAACCAGATACAGGGCTTTTCCAAGGCTGCAATGAAAATCAGCTGAGGCAAGAAAACAGTACTTCGAGATGTCAGATCCTGACTGACTTAGATGGTCCCTTCGTAAATTGTCATTCTCTTGTCTCACCAGATTTCTATTTCACGTAAGTGTCTACTGCAGACAGTTGCTCTCCCTATTTGCAAAATAATTTTGGCACTAGTTTCTGACAAGAACTTTGCACCTTCAGACTCCAGGGCATTAATAGGAACTGAGGACAGTAAATGTCTTTGGAGAACTGGGCCCAGTGATTCCATTATTGATATGTTTAAATCCCCTTATTTTTAACTAATTGTGATAATCTGTCTTTCTATCTATTTAGTTTCACTTCTCTGTTAGCTCTAGGAAGTAGCTTTCCTTTTTTCCTACACAGATACAGCAGCAGTGTAAAGTGTAACACTTGTAGGCTGGGATTTCCAGTGTGCTTGCAGTTCCTATCCAGTCAGTGAGAATTCAGTACCTGGCTATTTGTTTCCTTTCAGCAATTCTGGGTTCATAAAATCTAACCTTCATGCTATAGGCACAAAGGCTGAAGCCGTCAGTGACACTTCTTGAATTTTTCACAAAGTGCAAAAAACAGATTAGTGAAGAGTGACTGACCCAGCATCTTCAAGGAGGTTCCCTCTGCTGTGTTTCAGGGCTGCTCTGGCCTCCAAAACACACGATTTCTACACACCTAATTTTTAGCTGTATGAAACCTATTGATTCCTCCCTACATTTGTCATTCAGCCATCACCAATCACAACATTGCCAAGTAGCTGCCGGTTTTCTTTAGTCATATACTTGCACCTGATGTTTAAGGATAGATAATGCCCACCTCTAAGCCCCTCTTAGCTGTGAGAAGAATGTGCAGGTATCTTAAGCCAAATAAACCTGACTGCTGGCTTCAATGTATATACCCTATAACATAAGCCTACTTTTCTCCTCAGTCTAGAATTTGGTTGGGCGGCCTGTTCAACCTTCTTAATGGTTGCCTGACTTCTCTGAGGTGCTGCATACTTGCAAATCCCATTCATCTCAGATCTCAGTGCCTCTGAAAACCAAGCCATGGATAGTCAGACGATAAGCAAAGCTGAGAAGGTAGCACTGGCAACCAAACGCTGGCTAAAACAGAATTCTGTGTCAATATTTAAGGAATGTAGACATAAGAAAGGCACCCACGTATTGAAAGAAGGGTGTAGTCCAGCTGTAAGAATTAGCAGCACTAAGAAGTGCTTTATAAGCAAGATGCAGCCATGCAAGCCCAAAACAGAAGCAGATAGCAAAGAATAACTTCCTGTGACAAGCAGTCAGGTACCTGCTTATCGCTCGTTCTTATATGAATACCTCGC
This sequence comes from Mesitornis unicolor, assembly GCF_000695765.1. Lineage (NCBI taxonomy): Eukaryota > Metazoa > Chordata > Aves > Mesitornithiformes > Mesitornithidae > Mesitornis > Mesitornis unicolor. The sequence goes on from NW_010201553.1 coordinate 20,364, forward strand.
ATGTTAGCAGCAGCTGCACAACAAATGATCTCCCCAATCATGTGGCTGGGGATATTTCTATTCCTCTGTTTTCCTGTCAGCTAGATAAAGGAAAATGGAACTAACTCAGTCAGGCAGAAAAGCAACTGAAAATAACAGCAAAGGTATTGGAAATGAACACTTTCTCTGCTGCACATAGGAGCTGCCTGTTTGATATGTGTGTGGAAGAAGATGAGAATGCTACCTTATGTCGCAGTCTGGAGGAATACGTGCTGGCCTGTCAGCAGCAAGGAGTCAGTATGGAAGGCTGGAGGCAACAGACAGCTTGTGGTAAGCACAGGAAGAACCAGAAAGTAGGGTTTCTGCCTAAAGAACTCTCAAAACCTGAGATTTGAGGCTTTTCCGAGATGCATCGTATAGCAAAGCTTCTCAGGAAGTGAAACCAAGTTGATTCACACTTCAATCACTGTTCACAGTTCAGCGTGCACACTTGCTCTTCCGGCCGCTCTTCTGTGCCCTATGCAACCTTTCAGATTCAGACCCCAGCTTAGGAAAGCGGAGCTGTCAGCTCCCCTCTTGTCAGAAGTCTTTTTTCCTGGGTGGTTTTTATTTTTCAAGCTGGGAGATCAATCAAACCGTACTTTCCCTGCATCACTCACAGTTAGATGACTCTATTCCTGGTGAAACAGTTCCCAGACTTGTGGAACAGCTCTAGTACTTTGCAGGGATGGCTGCCCTCAACATGTGAAGTTATTTGAGATCAGCAAACACCAGGAATGAGAGGGCAGCATACAAACATCTTTGCCAATGCATTTCCTGACTTTGGAATGCTTTGCTTACAACTTCAGTACTATTATATGTGTATGCACATCTCTGTGCATGTGTGTTCATCGTACTGCCTCCTACAAAATGGTAGCATCCCCTGCACCACAAAGGACATTGTGTAAGTAATGCACAGCAACCTGCCATAACTGGACTGTCCTTATTTTTCCAGCTCTACCATGTCCTGCCAACAGCAAGTACAGCTCGTGCATGTCTGCATGCCCAGCATCCTGCAACGACTTGACCAGCCCCTCTGAGTGTGAATCGCCCTGTGTTGAAGGCTGTGAATGCCTCCCTGGCTACGTTCTTAGTGGTTTTGACTGTGTGCCTTTTAGAGAATGTGGCTGCACATACCTTGACAAATATTACGAGGTACAGTCTCTCTATGGGTCAGACAGCTCCCACAGCACCAAACAATATTTTCTTCTGCTAACTATTGTGACAATCTCCTCCTCAGCACATAGCTTTGCATTAGAAACAAAGAGCAATTGTTTAGTAAAATTCTGGTCTCTGGAGGAAGGGAAGAAAGAGTGGATCACTTGGTCTGCCTCTGAAACCCTGCCTGCCAGAATACTCAAGCAGGCACTTGGAGAAAGTATATGATTACACATTGACCTCCACGTTGATTCTTCACCTTTATTAAGCTAAATAATAGCTTCATAGGCTCTAAAGTTTACAACACACCGATTACAGAGAATTTCTGTTGGTCACTGTGGTCTCTCTCCTTTCAGTGAAGAGTGGTATAGGCAGGGCTGAGAGTCTGCAGAGTTGGCTATGACATGAAGAGAGCCCCAAGCAAGGCTGATTCTGAGGAATACAGAGAGACTTCCTTTGTCACTGCAGGACAGAAGAGCTTCATAAGCTCATAGATTTCTGTTTTAACACTAGAGACTTGGCACAGAAAAGGTTGCTTTATCGAACGAGGGAGACACCTACTATGAACATGTGGCACTTGCCAGAAAAATGGCATACAGCATTTCCACATTGCCCTGGAGGCACGGTGTGACACATCTGCCACTCTCTTATCCCCAGCAGCAGTCAGACATTGTTGGTTGCACATGCACCTCACCTGGGGCTAGGATCTCATACCCCAAATTCTCATTTTGTTTTCCTTCTTGGGCCATCCTTGAGTTTCAAAGAACTGGTTTAGTAAGCTGCTTGCTTTTCTAAACTACTAAAAAAAAAAACCCCTAAAAATAAAATAACCTGCCCTGTTTCCATTCATCAGGAAGTCATCAGAGAGAGTAGCATGGGGCCTCAGTGCTTCACTCATGTTTTCTCTGGCTGACTTTATTTGATATTTTTTAATATTTAACTGCTGTCTTCCAGATTGGAGAAATATTCACCACTGATGACTGCTCTCAGAGATGCCAGTGCACAGAAAGCTCCACCGTCTCCTGCTCTAACATAGTGTGTGAGCCTGATGAAATCTGTGGCATTTCAAACTACAGCCGTGGATGCTACAGGAGTGAGTCAACCACTATCACACTGTCTTTGATGCTAAGAAATCTTGACTTCCTGCTTCTAGAACATCATTGGGTTGGGGATAGTTGCAACAATGTGTACAGAAGAAGAGCATACCAGGGATCTTGCTCTGATGTTTCATTGTAGAAAGCGCTTCTTTCCCTCATTCCTGTTAGCAAGTACAAGTAAGGGGCCTTAAAAGTACAAGGGATGTCTAGCACTAGGAGTCAGTGTAATCTAAGCAAGAACAGTTCTCTCAAAGTTGGATTATCCGAGAGCCTGAAGTGTTTCCCCTTCCTTTGTGCTAGGTGGACCATGTATGCCAAATCCTTGTAAGAATGATGGAGTCTGCTCTGAAACTACCAACAGCACCTCCCTCCAATTCTACTGTGAATGTTCAGAGCTGTACACAGGACCAAGCTGCGAGGCGGAAAGAATAGGTAATAAAAATACGTTTGATTTCACTGGCTGCATTACACACCTCTCTTTCAAAAATGGGCGTCATTATGGAGAAGACCGAGCCTGCTCTTCATTTCTGTGCTGTAAATTAGTAACCCAGTGGTGAAAGCCTGTGGTCATCCAAGCAGAAAGAAGGGGTCAGATCCCCCAGTGGAGAGGTGCTGGGAGGCACGACAGCAGGGCTCTGTAGGGCATGCAGGACCTGGGTCTTACACTGCTCCAGAAAGCCACATTCATCAGAGATCACAGTATCAACCAAGCAAGGGTTCAGGGAAAAAAAACAAACCAAACCTGTTCACAGTATGGTTAGTTTTCACTGACAGAGCTCCTATTTCTTCTTTAGCTGAAGACCCTTCCACAGAGGAGCCCAAGAACCATACAGTTGCCATCGTCGTTGGAGTTGTGGCAGGCATAGCTGTTATTGTCATCCTCATCTCCTCTACAGTCTACCTGTGCGGGTAAGGCTTTTCCCAGCTCTGCCACATTCAGCAGAGTCAAGGCACACACACCCCTGTTAGCATCTGTAAATCTCAAAACTCCCATTAGTCACATACCTGCAGGATCAGAAAGGATCCGTGTCGATCAGGATCTCATTTGAGGAACACGAGGGAAAACTTAGATTGTTCTATAGAAACGAACATATCACAGAATCACAGAATCCCAGACCG
>NW_010201554.1:0-1424 GCF_000695765.1 Mesitornis unicolor
TCTCACTAGCGCACCATTCCACACATGTCGGCGCTCCACTCCCAGCCTCATCGCTAGCGAGTAGTGTTTTATCGCCTTTCCCCCCTCCTCCCATCAAATCTGGTTTAAAGCCCTGTCTATGAGCCCTGCTAACTCTTGTCCCAGGAACCTTTTCCCCTTTTGAGATAGACATGCCCCATAGAGTAGTTACCACAGCTGGTGAATTGTAAACTGATCCATGATTAAAAATCCCAAAGTCCTGCCTGTGGCACCAGTCTCTGAGCCAGGCATTGATCTGTTGGCTCTTTCTGTTTATCGCCTCAGATCTCCCTGCAACTGGTGGATAGAGGACAGCACGACTTGTGCTCCCTGTCCCTTAACCAGCCATCGCCCTTGAAATCCCTTTTCATTACTCTCAAACTACTTGTTGTTATCTCATCACTGTCCATCTGAAAGACCACCAGTGGGCTGTAGTCAGAGGGTTTAACTAGGGTAGGGAGTTTTCTCTGAATGTCCTTGACCCAGGCTCCTGGGAGGCAGCAGACTTCCCTGAGGAGTGGGTCTCGTCTACAAATAGGACCTTCCACTCCCTTCAGCAGTGAGTCCCCTATGACAAGGACCCGTCTGTCTTTCTTACCTGAAGACATTTTTATGTGTGGCTTCGTCTGATTGAGCCTTGGTGGTGACTCCAAACTAGGCGAGCTGCCTTCCTGGTCTTTGTTTGGTTCCCCTTGCAGAACATCATGCCTGTTTTGCAAGGGCACCTGGGAAGGTGGAGCAGTTACTGGGAGGAGGGCACGCCTGCCATGCCTGTTGCGCTGGGAAGAGACTCATTTCTATTCTTGTTGGTCCCTATCCTCTAAGTCCTCCCGTTCGCTATGGTCAGCCTGGTGCAGAGAGGCTTAGGAGGCCTGTGCCTTGCTCTCATGAGCTTCTTCTACCCGTTGGGCCTCAGGGAAGGGAGGGTACGGCTCCAATGGTCTACCTCCTCCTCACACTCATTGATCGTTCTCAGCCTACTTAGCTCCTCCCTGAGCTCCTCTTGGAGCCTCTACTTGGGCACACCTCCCACAGGCATGCTCACTGCTGCCATCAGACATCGGCGTAAGAGCAGGGCAGCTGCACCCTGCAGCTCAACACCTGAGTGGCAGCGTGCTCCCACCATTGCTCTGTCTGGCAAACTGCGTGTGCCTTGGTGGGTGCACGGCTGAGGGAGGCCATGGCTCTGCCTGGTGGTAACCACTGCGGACCGGCTGAAACGGCCGAACCTCAGCGCCCTGCCTGCGCGAACTGCCGCGCCGCGCGGCGCCCTTTTTGCCCGTCCTGTTCGCCGTGCGCCAGGTCGCTCGCGCTCCCTGGGAGCTGCCTTTCTACCTGAGGGGGCTAACCGCCAAACCGCCACTCTTGGCCCCGCCCACGGGGAGTCAGCGCTGGCCGCCGTCAGG